>NC_134466.1:44049670-44352915 GCF_047948215.1 Lycorma delicatula
TATGATTTATTTCCAATTTAACAACTTTATTGTACGTCAAAAGTAAAAATATGTGTTTTTTGACCCTATTTTTTGCGTTTTACATGAGATATCTTAGAAACTAAGACAGATACAGTTCTAGGACCAATTTTCTTCGATTTCTCAGCTCAAAAACCATAAGAAAAAATTGAATTTGCCTCTTAATTGACCTTCCCAGAATTTCAGAAAGCCTTAATTTACCCGGAGGAACTGAAACTCGGGCGAAATCTTTCACTCTGTATAACTCGGTAATGAAGCGTTTTCGGACCTACGTTTATATGAACTTTTTTTCTTATGTTTAGCCTCTAGAATGAGTTGTCAAAATATTGCCCTAACCTCCTGAATCATTCTGTATATCTATAAATATATGAAATATATGATTTCATATAAATAAAATCAAAATATTCATCTGACTTTAAATAAATATTTCCTCAAATCTAAGCCCTCACCATTAATATTCAAAAGAAAAATGATGATTTTTTAGAAACAATTTTCTTTTCTTGAAAAATATCATTGACAAATAAAAGTAAAATAAGCAAGATTTTTTACAATAAGATAAGAATTATTTTAAACATTTGCATAAAAAAATTTGATAAGTTAACTATTAGTAAAAATAAAACTTAAATAACCGAAAACCATAATATATTTAAATTGAACAAATATTAGTTGAAATCAGATAAACATTCACGTTTGCTATCACTACATAATATAGTAACGATAACAACATTATTCATTATCCAACATTAGGTCGTCTTCTATTCTATCCATCGTATTTGTGATGTTCCATTTTTTAGAGGAATGTGATATATTTCATCGGTATTTTATTTTTTAAAACTATTCATTTTCAAAGAAAAACTTATTAACTCTGGAGAGAGATGGTTTTTTTTTGAGATGATGGGCTTTAACGGCTATGCCCTATAAGAATGGAAATTTTTAGCGTATGAATAGTGTCATCTCTGACTGAAATTCGAACCCAAGACTTCTAGAAGAATGGCTGAAACACTACAATCCCGCCGCGGAAATCGGTGTTAATATTAATTCGTAAGGAATTGGAATAATTGGAATAAGGAATTGGAAAAACAAAAAACTAAGAAAGTTTTTTACAAACATCTATCGTAAACTTTTTCTGAATTAAAAAAGTTTGAATCTAAGCCACATCCATGATTAAAAAAAGTGCGGCTTTTATTCGAGCAATTACGGTAAATAGGTCATATTTTTCTAAACGGTTTTTTGTGAATAACTTTGATTTCTAATTTATTTTAATAACATTTGTCTTTGTCTATTAAAAAGTGTTTTCAAATTATAAATTTGATTAACTTGCAAAAACTATTATTGGTTTGAATATTTAGGTAACCATTATACCTCTTTTTTGAACTAATATTACTTCGATATTAGTCTTTATTATTATTTTCATTAACCTTGAAATAATTTAAACAATCTTTTTTCATTTAACTTATCTTGCTCTATTTCTTCCGTACATCAATATTATTTCTGCTTCATAACATTTTCTCATTAAATCGTACTTTGATATTATGAACTGTAGGAATCATTAACAAGTATATAACTTGTTAGCTGTTCCACTAAATAATTTAAACTGTAATTGGGGAAGTGACCTGTGTAATAATAATGAACAGTCTGCGGTCAAGTTTCTATAACAATATGAAATATTGCATGCACTTTGATATGATCTTAGCCACAAAATTCAACTAAATATTGAAATCAGAATTTCTAATCGTGTATAGCTATAGGAAAACTAAGAAATAAGGATGAATAATTTGATAGATAATTCTCGACTGTTTTTGAAAATAATAAATTTAGTTTATTTTTTTTTATTTTTTATTTTTTTTCCCTACTCTCCCCGACCGGATATCCAATTAAGTATACTCAGTCGGGGAGAGTGTTCTTTTACTCTCAAAGGAGGCGTTCCCCACCCGCCGGCTATACGTCCGGCACGGCAGGTAGGCCTCCCCGGTCTCGGATCTTTTGTTTTACATTGCCTGCCTCTAATCCCCCGCTTTAGAGTCAAGGTCCGGCTATGCCGTCCCCCAGCGCCTCAGCAGGGAACCGGGACTCGGTCTTTACGCCTTTGGCCTCTAATCGACAGCGCCGACCCCGCCGACCGGGACTTGGTCTTTTATTTTAACCCAAACTCAAACTCCCCTGGAGTTCACCCCCTTCTCAGGTACCCGCACACCAAGGCGTACAGGCCCTCCATGGAGTGACTGTCCGCCCTACCCTACTGTTTATTCTCCCATTCTTCTGTCTTCATCCTCTATGGCCCGCAGTACCTCCCCGGCGAACCTGCGGAACCATTCCCAGTTCTCATTGTTGTACCCCAACCAGTTTATGAGATTTTCTGGTGTAAGACCATTAATTACTATTTGACCTCTGTTAACGGCCCATCTTGGACATATGAACAACGTATGTTCGGCATCGTCGTTCTCTGGACAATAGATGCACTGCGGGGTGGCTCTCTTCCCGATCCTGTACAGATACTGACCGAAAGAGCCGTGCCCCGTCAGTAATTGTGTCATGTAAAAATTGACATCTCCGAGTCTATTGTTATTCCAGGTTTTAATATTAGGGATTAGGCGTCTGGTTCATTCTCCCACTCTGGACCCTGTCCACTCTTCTTGCCATTCTTGTTCTATAATCCCTTCCATCTCTTCTTTCGACATACCGCTGTGTCTGAGGGTTCTGGCTTTTATCTGAAGGTCTATGGGTAGGACCCCGGTCAGTACGCACAGTACGTAATACGATACCGTACAGTAACTAGCAGCTACACGCAGCAATGCCAGTCTATGGACACTTGTCAACTTCTTTTTATTTCGCTGTATGTTCATTGCTGCCCCCCATATGGGAGCCGCATACAGTACCGTCGAAGTGATAGCCGCGGTTATCAATCTTCGAATAACCATTTTAGGTGTGCCGTGGTTTTGAAATAATCCTCTTAATCCCTTTACAGCAGTAGTAACTCTCCCACAAATCATATCAATATGCTTGCTGAACCTTAAACTTTTGTCCAGAAGTACCCCCAAGTATTTTGTTTCTTTTACTTCATCAATTCTCTGTCCTCTGATATTTAGATTCACACTTCTTAATGGTCTTCTACCCGAGAGGACCAGGCAACAGGATTTATTAGGAGCTATTTCTAATTTGTTATGCTCCATCCATTCATCTATTGTTCTAAGCGCTTGGTTTGCCTTGTTCTCCAGTTCATTAATATCTCTGTCTTCTACTAATATTGCGATATCATCTGCGTATCCTACTATCGATACCCCTTCGGAAGAGTTCAGCCTGAAGATTTTATCATAGAAAACATTCCATAAGGTTGGGCCAAGGACAGATCCCTGCGGCACCCCTCCGAATACCTGAAATGTGGCTTTCCTTTCTAGGGTTTTGACCTCTATGAACCTATTTTGCAGATATTGATCTATCTGATTTACTAAGTATTTACTTATTTGCATGGCTTGAAGCGCCTCAATGATGGCTGTCCAGGGGACCGTACCAAATGCGTTTCTAACATCAAGCATTATGATCATGGGCATTTTTCTAGTCCTCCATGTACCGCTTCTGCAATTTAATGCCCAGTTTTTTACCTTCTCGACTGCGGTCACCGTGGACCGTCCCTTTCTAAATCCGTATTGTTCCGGATGTAGACATTGTTTTTCCTCTATTTCCTCTCTAAGTCTATTTTCTAACAACCTTTCAACTACTTTTCCCATATTATTTATGAGCGTAATCGGTCTATATGCTGTGTTCTCTTGAGTTTGTCCTGCCTTTGGGAGGAAGACTATTCTTGCTTCCTTCCAGCATTCAGGGAAGCTTCTATTTTGTAGGCCGTAGCTGGCTACATCAACTATTTCCCAAGGTACGATCCTAGCTATTATCTTAATGATGGCCGCTGGGATGCCATCTGGGCCGGGGCTTTTCTTATTTTTTAATTTATTTATAGTTTCCATGACCTCTTTTTGTGTAAATCTTCCTCCCTGGCATTCTATCACCTCTCTATTATATTGCTCCTCCGTTCTGGGGAATAACTTTCTGATCTGCAACGCAGCCGTTTCTTCATTCAGTGTCGGACCTTGTCTCCCAAGCCGCTTGGTTACTATTTTGAAAGCCCTTCCCCACGGATCAGCATTCAACTCCTCGCATAGTTCTAACCATTTCCTTCTTTTGGCCTGCTTTATGAGGAAGTTAAGCGTCTTTCTCGCTTACCTATATTGCTCTGTCGCAATGTTACATCCTATTTCCGAACCAACTCTAGCTCGCAACCTCTGGGCCGTCCTCTTGTGTCTTTGCATAATTCTACGCTGTTCCTCTATCTCCCTGGACCACCAGTAGACCATATTATGTTTAATATTATTTCTCCTCGGTATGTTCGCCATCTCTTCTTTAACTATATTTTGGAATATTTCAGGTGTTATCTGAGTACTATTTCTAATTCTATTTGCCGCATTATTAGCCACTCTATACATCTGTTGATCAGACAGTCTGATATTGTTATTTATCTGTCTTATTTCTGGCCGTTGCTCTCTGAAGTTAACAAAGATGGCTCTGTGATCGCTGGCTGTTTCGTCATTAAGAACCATGAAATCAGCTGCATCAGTGCGCATCCTTCCATCAATTATAACTAAATCCACGACCGATTGATGCCCTCTTGCTTGGTAGGTGGCTGTTCCGTCATAAATACATGTCATTCCTGTCGCTGCCAGCAATTCCTCCAGGAGTTTTCCTCTAGCGTTCGAGGAGACCGCTCCAGCTAGAACAGTCCTGCAGTTAAAGTCTCCAAGGACTACAATTCTCTTCCGAGCTTGTATAATGACTTGTTGGAGGTCAAGGAGTCTGTTCTTTAAGTGATTCCCTGCTGCAGTTAGGGCTGTTATATACACCTATTATAATCTTATCGCTTACCTCAACAGCAATGAGTCCGTCACCTCTACCATACAGATCATAATCCACATTTCCAACGATCTTTCTAATTGCCACATCACCATTCCCATCGGTCAGCCACTGTTCTCTGGCCGCCAAATACACATTAGGTTCGGTGGCCACCAGGAAGTCCGCTTCGTATCTAGCTGCTATTTCTATGCTCAAATCACTAGAGAGTCGGCTCCTGTTATTATTAACTAGTATTACTTTAGTCATGACCTTTGTTACAGCACGGGTTCCCGGTCCTATGTGAAGTGGCTCCACAGTCCAGGCATATGGTCGCCTCCTTGAAATCTTTAATTACATGGCCGGATTTACCACAGTTGAAGCAGAGGTTTGAACGGTCCTGGCCTCTGCACTCTCTTCTGCTGTGACCGACATCCCAACATCGATGACATTTCTCTATATCCGTCCGGATGTAGGCCCTGCAACTCACCCACCCTACTCTCAGCCTTGCTGCAATTAATTTCGTTGCATTCCTTTGACTTGTGACCACCGTGGCATTTTTTGTGTTTCCAAATGCCTCCCTTAGTGATGTGACCTGAAAGTTTTCTCCTTGTCCTAGTACCTTCTCTACCGCTTCCCTGATCTCTCGCTCAGTAGTGTCGCCTAGCATGTCTTTTACATGAACGACTGTTCTGCGGTCTCCTCTTGTTCTTATATCCACCTGGAGATCCTCTGCTCTGTTCTTCAGCAGGGAGGAAAACACCCCCGAAATTTAGTTTATTTACGAAGCAATAAGGTAACTTCTAAAATTATTTTATGAATGGGAATTGGAATTTGACAGCATTATTTTAGTCATTTGAAACTGATACTTTTAAGAAAAGTAACTGAAATTACTGTGCCTAAATGACGTAAGTAGAATTAAGAAATATTAGGCGAAGTATAATAATTAACAGAGTAAAAACAAGGCGTGGTTATACAACCCGCAACACAGGAACAGCCCACAACATATAACAGTTTAATCATGCCCTTTAGACCCACATTAAAATGGTAACATTTGTGGGAGGGTTCAATGGGGTGAATTTATAATATATTTTCTACCAATCGTCCGATTTTCAAAATTCAAACGGGGTATTTGTTAGCAGGTTGAAGGCTAATTGTTTCATATATTAGATAAATTTACGTTCAACCAGATTATGGTTATTCAACCCGCCGGGTTAGTCTAGTAATGAACTCTTCATCACAAATGAGCTGATTTCGAAGTCGAGAGTTCTAAGTTTCATATCCAAATAAAAACAGTTTCTTTTATACGAATTTGAATACTAGTTCGTGGATACCTGCATTCTTTGGTGGTTGGGTTTCAATTAACCACACATCTCAGGAATAGACGACCTGAGACTGTCTGTCATCTTTATCAAGCCTACGGTTACGAACAGATATTTATATTACGGCAAACAATTAATCATATCCAGTCGAAACATGCTTATCACCAGCACCTGAGTTTTTTACATTCTTCATGAATCACTAATGAATTATGTGTGTGTATATATGTTTGTTTAATTATATTCATACTATATTCACAACCAAACACATAGATTTTGAATATTTATTTTGCGCAGTGAAAAGTTCTTCTTTGTTATATACTTTAACTGGTTTTATACTAAGTTTTTTCTAGGATAATTTTGCTAGAAGACCTAATAAAAAAAGGATTATATAATCATCTAAACGATTTACAGAGTTAACCTTTGCTTTTCATCATCATTTTTAATATTGAATGATGTAATAATTATATTTAACTCGAAATTATTTTTATTTTTAAAATATTATTACAGTAAAATATTACTACAGTTAAAAATATTATTACAGTAAACAAAAAAATAAGTTAAACAAAAAAAAAAAAAATGAAAAAATATAGGTTTTTTATTTTATTTTTTTAGAATTTTTTTAGTATAAATTTTAATAATATTAAAAGATTAAATAATTAACTTTTAGTATTAATACTACAATATTTCTTCATAATTCACCTCTCATCTAGAGAAAATAAATCTTGGGTAAATTTTCATTGGTTATACATATTTTTAGTGGAATTTTTTCTAGTTTCTTCTCTTTTATATAGTAAAAATAGAAAAATCAAAGCTATTTCTTGGAAAATTATCCATCTCCCTTTGAAAATTTTAAGAATAAAAAAAGAATTATTTGATAGATGAGAATTTACGAATTCCATTTTAGATAAGTTATTTATTTTAAGTTCCAGATCGATAGACAACAAAGAAAAACTTCAACTGAAATAGAGGAGTTTTCAGTTCATTATATTTAGAGAACTAGAGAAATTTTAAGAAATATGATTATATAATAAGTTCACTACAAGATTTAAAAGTAGTTTGTAATAAACAGATTTTGGATTATTTTCAAACTTTTCATGACGGAAAACATTGAATTTTTTTATGTATTTGCTAAACAATATCTAAAATCTTTTAAATGTTTAAAAACTGAAAAATACATGTTCCTTTTTTTTCTATTGAAAAAATATTAGTTCTAAATTTTGGTTAAAATAAGAAATATATCTATAATATTAAAATTATTTGTTATTAGTGGAATTAAACAAGGTTTGGCAACCACTCAAGAGAATACTTTTAATTGGAGTAGACTATATTTTTTTCTAATTTTTTTCTTTCGCCTTGAACTTCCTTTGGGAAGTTGAAGTCGATAATGTCTTTTACTGTGGTAATTATAACTATTACATTGTAATTTAATGTATGTAATTATAATGTAATGTGTCTTGTAATGCTAAGTTTTTTAATGTAATAATTGATTCCTAATTGTTAAATGATGATTGGAGCTGCTTTTCTTCTAATAATTTTTGTATGATTTAATAATTACTTATTTACTCTGTATTTACTAAAAGAAAATTAAAAATATAATTACTGGATTTTGAAATTTACGGAAAATAACAGTTTAATAATACAGAGTGATTTTTTAGTCCTGTTACTCAAATGTTAATGTTTGGTAATTTTTTTTCTAAGAAAGGGAAATTTTGTTTAGTAACACGAAGCTGGTAGCGATACTCAACCGGTATAGATACGGCAGTGTGAGTTGATTCTCCTTGAGGTGTGTAAACTTTTGTGCCGTTTCCGGTTGTGTTACGAACAGAATATCTTTACTATAGAACAACGAGTTTTCATTCTTGAACAATATTTTGCTACGAAATCGTACGCGAGTGTAAAAGAATCATTTCAAATTAAATTTGTTGGTGTTCCTCCGCCAGAAAAAAATGTGAGTTTCTAGTCTAGCAAACCGATTTAGAAAGACAAGTAGTGTTTGCGACAGAAAACGTGGTGGTCGACCGACTCGCTTGACAGAAGATGTTTTAGAGAACGTGAAAACAAGATTGCTCAATTCTTCACGGAAAAATTTACGGAATTTTTCCGCGCAAGTCGGTTTGTCATATTCGAGTGTTCAGAAAGCCGCTAAAAAATTGAAATCGTATCCGTATCGCGTACGATTAGTCCAAGAGCTTCAGCCTCAAGATTTAAACAAGCGATTGCAATATTGCCATTGGTTTAGGTCCCTTGTAAATGAAAACGGAATCGAATTTTTAAACACAGTGTTCTTAGTGATGCAGCTTAGATCCATCTCGATGGTTATGTGAACCGTCAAAACTGTCGAATCTGGGCGGTTGAAAATCCTAAAGCTTTACAAGACAAATCTCTGAATACTGAAAAAATTGGTGTGTGGTGTGCAATACCTCGTCATCGTATAGTTGACCCGTATTCTTCAAACAGACAGTAAATGGTGAAGTATAAAGGAATATTGTGCGCCAATTTGTGTCCCTCCTGGAACCTCAAGAACGGTATTGCTGGTTTCAGCAAGACGGCGCTACATGCCACACGTCTCGAGAAACCGTGGATTTTTGCAAGAGTTCTTTGATGACCGAATAATAAGCAAGGGCTTATTGGTCTCCAAGGTCCCCAGACCTCACATCTGTTGACTACTTTTTGTAGGGCTATGTTAAGTCCGAGGCCTTCAAAAACAATCCTCACACTATTGATGAACTTAAAGTCAATATTACAGACTTAATCACGAATTTTTCCAATGCAACTCTTAAAAAGGTTTCTGCTAATACGATGAAAAGAGTCCGTGCGTGTAAAACCGCAAGGGGTGGGCATTTTGAGCATATTCTTTAACAATTATGTAAGTAATAGCTTTTTATTAAATCTCTTTTGTAAGTAACAAATACATTTTTTTTATTCCACCTAAATTTCCCTTTCTTAAATTACATTTAAAATTGGGTGACAGAACTAAAAATCACTCTGTAGAAATGAGGATGCATTTATAGATTTTCATTTTTATAAATATTTTTTAAAGGTTTCTTATATTGAATTAAGTATTTTTTAATTCATTTATAACAATCGATGAATTTACTTCTTTGTTTTTTTTTTAAACGCAACTTTTGACTATTTCCTTAAGAAATGGCATATATATATATATAAATATATATATATATATATATATATATATATATATATATATATAAATATATATATAACTTTTTGTTGTGATATTGCTATGTAATTCTATGTAATACGTACGAAAAATATTTACTTTCCTTGCAATACATAAATCTGAAGCTATGGTGCAAGAAGAAAAATATTGTAATCAGTCAAAAAATGGGGTGTGGGGTGTTAACATTTCTCAACGATTCATAACCAAGGGATCCCCCCCCAAAAAAAAAGCAAAAAAGAAGGAGGGTAATTTTCGTACGTTAGTACGTAAACATGTGTGTTGTGGTGTTTGACGCTTAATATTTTTCGACAGGATTAGCCGATTTTAATAAAATTGTGTACAAAGATTCGGGTATGTAAAGGATAATATGTTGGTAATAATTTAGGGTCAATATCTCCATGGGGTTTGGGGTGAATTTTCTCAAAATTTTGGAAAATTAATTCCATTTTATATTAAGCTGAACACTTACGTGCATGCTTATCTAACCAATTTTTATTTTTTTATTTGCCCCAAAATACTCCGTTACTCAAAAATATAAAAAAGTTTTTTTTTTAATTTATTGCATATTTTTTAACCAAGTGTATTTGGGTTTTTTTTTGAGGAGGAGTTGCAAGCAATCCTCAAGAAAATCGTTAAGGAGCAATGTTGGCAGCGGGGGAAGCTGCCAACATTGCAATATATATGTTTTTTTGCTTTTTTAAAAACTTTTTTTGTATAAACTTTTAGTAATAATATAACAATATTTCATCATAATTAATTCGCATTCCATAAAAAAGAAACCTTAGGTAACTTTTAATTGGTTGTATATTTTTTAGTGGAAATTTTTTCTATTTTCTTCCATTTTACAAAGTAAAAATAGAAAAATCGCAACTATTCCTTGGAAGATGATTTCTCCGAAGAAAAATAACCAGATATTTTGAATTTTTAAAACTTTGATCTTTCTTTTTTGTGGGTTCTTTAAAATAGAGAAATAAAAACATAGAAGCACTGCCATATTGAGTCGTATTTTGCTGAGTTTATGTGGCGTCGAAAACATACATCCAACGATGTATTTCAAGAAATATTAATAGGTATTGCCCAATTTTGATCACCGGAAATTTAAATAAATAATTCAATTTCTAGTTTTGTGTTCCTACTTTATTCTTATCATTACCGACCTGTTATATATAAACTTCCAAAACCATAGTGACGCCGTTATAATACATAAGTATCTTTTTTTGGTTTATTTACACTTCTATTGTTAATTTTACAATAAAACATCCTTAAAAAAATTAATTCCTCCCACCCAAAAAAAAAATTGTAAAAATTTTCAAGTACAATTATTTTTCTACAATAAAAAAAATTAATCAATGCAAGGAAAGTATTACAACTTTGTTGTCAGTTTTAGGTTGATTTCATAAGAGCGCTACCTATTGTATTGGGTATGATGATTCGACTTCCGGTAAATTTCAAGATATCTTCACGTTTCACATTCCCGACCCCAAAACCATCCTCAGTTCAAAAGTCTATATATATATCACTTTCTCAAGGACATTATCACTGCAGTAACTTTGCGCCAATCGCTTTCAAATAGATAGATAAAATATAACGACCCAAAAATTCAGTAGAGTTCGTTAATGGTAAAAATCGGACAATGGAGGTGGTAATGGGGGTTTTATCGAACAAAAAAATACCTCTATAATTTTCTTATTAAGTAAAATATCGAATTTGTTTAAAGTTTCTACTAATCTTTAGATAAGGGCCATAAAATTTATAAGTAAAGTTTTTGGATATCACCAACCACTGGCCCAGGGGGTGGAAAAATTAGAGTTTTGAAGACAAAAAAGTGGTCGTTAGTCCTGAAAAATTTTGTTTGAAACAATTTTTCATATGACCAACCCTTACGGGAAGGGATGACCAAAATATTGCTGGAATTTTAAGAAGGTGAAGCTTGTTGTATGCTAAACATATGAAACTTTTTTTTCACATTGTCGTATTAGTAAATTTGAAGTTTTTCTTAACTTTAAGGTGGAAATCTTTGTTATCTCCTACATAGTACCGGTGAAATATACCTCAGCCTTCCAGCATACGGAAAGGGATTTTTGTATATAGTTATTTAAACAATTTCTCTTTATAACCTATTGTTATTAATTACAATACATTATTCGTTTGAAAAAAAAAAAACATTATACCTTCACTATTTTGTTGTTTTTGTATCATAGATATATAATTTTATAACTATTTTCTAAAAATTGATACAGTCCTATTATAATGAAGAGTTTCAAAACAGGAGTACAAAAATATATACAACTGTAGAGAGAATCCAATTTATACAGTCTGAGACTAAATTTAGTTTTCTATAATTACATGTTGTATAATATTTGATTATAATTATTAAATTAAGTAAAGTTATATATGGGTCACGTATACCTAGGGTGTTCGTGGTCCATTGGATGTAATTATACGTTAATTCTATTACATGTACGTCAGGAATTCATATACGCCCTACTACTTCAGACGGATAAACACGTCTAATTAGAAGTCACCGCTGCATATCGGATACAGTGGCTTACGTAGCTCTATTGCTAAGTTTCACACGTTTACACTTAACACTGTGAAAATTCTTTATTATCCAGATTTTTTATCGCATTACTTCCTTAATAAATCGCATTGAATGGAAATTGCAAAACGTTTTTATAAAAAAAAAATATATATATATGTATATATATATATATAATTATAATTATTATGCTTTTACGGCCAACGTGGGACCACTTAAAGTCAATTTTAGTTAGAATTTCCTGAGAAAAGCGTGTTATTTTACTGCCCAGTATTTCTTCTTCCGTTCAGAACTTGCTTTCTTTTTTTCATCTGTAAACACCCTCTCGTTGTATTTTGTCGTTTGTCTGTCTTTTATTAAAATCTAATGTTTTTGTCTTTTAGCTTTGTAATTTTTCCAGTTTTATTCTGTAGGTCAGTCAGGATAATTCCCAATTCTTTCATATCTTCTCTAATTTCTTTGATCCATCCTACTTCTAGCTTTTGGAACCAGAGCTTTTCTATGATATTTCTTGACAGTCTTGTTTCCGATGTCCTTATAAGATGACCAAAGAAAGAGATTCTTTTTTTCCGCATAGTATCAGTAACAGGCTCTATTTTTCGATACACCACCTCATTTGGCACATTCCACCATCATCGGCCTTCTTTTTGGTGCTTTTTATTGATACACGTTCTGACAATTCTCCTCTCTATTTTCAAAATTTTATCAATTCGGTTTTTCTGAGTGATTTTAAAAAGGGTCTCGCTTCCGTAGGTGACTTCTGGCTGAACTACAGTTTTATAATGTTACATTTTCTGTTTATTTTTTGTAATATTTACATCTTAAAATAAGATTCAAATTAATTGCAAGTGCTCCCTGTAAAGGAATCTTAATTCCTACTGAAGTAGGAATTAAACGAAAAAATAGAGTAAATTTAACCGGTTTTCACATTTGTAAAGAAAAAAAAACAGATCTTTGGACGCTGTTCAACTAATTCGCAAAGGTCAAGAGGACATGCCATCATAAAATGAGATTTTTACGTAGTAAAAAAAAAACCATTTTACTTAAACAACTGATCAGAAGTCCTTCACTTACTGTTCTGAAAGTATCGTAACACTGTTCTATCTCCAACCTATTTTTGTTTAAAATTTTTCAGTGATCCTCGTATTCAGTTGAAAAAAGTATTTAAAGACAAAAAAATATTCTATTTTTTAACTATTTTGCTGATTTAATTTAATGATTATTTTTCTATAAAAACAAATATAAAATACAAATCAGACCAATTTTTTTTATTATTATTTTCCCGTTTTATTGGCGAGAAAAGAGATGTTTGTGTTAATATATATTCTGTACGCTCATCTAAAGTAGGTTCTGTGTATCCAAACGGTTGAAATGTTTAAATATTAAGTAGTATAAATTAAAATCATATACTGTTTTCATTTTGCAATTCTTAAATATTGATTTTCACAAAGTAAAGACGCAATTCATTGATTAATAAATTATTAAGTTAATTTTTTCTCATTATTATTTCTCCCACTTTATTTTATTAATTTAAGATAAGTTATGTTATCATCTTTTTAATATTCTCTAATTATGTATCAAATCTATACATTAAGGATTCAATACTTATCACTGTGAGGTAGATTTCATTAGAGAGCTACCTATTGTAATGAGTACCATAATTCGATTTCAGGAAAATTTCGACATATCTTCGCGTTTCACATCCCTCAGACTCCAAAATCACCGTCAACTCAAAATATTATTTTGTTTATATATATATATATATAATTTCACTTTCTTGTGAATTCGATAACTGCCGTAATTTTGCGCCCATCACTTTCAAAAGAAATTTTTCAAAAATCTCGGTCGAGTTTGGTAACGGCCAAAAACGCACCATGGGGGGGGGGGGGGTTTCGAAAAAAATCGCTATAACTTTCTTATTAAATAAAATATCGAATTAATTTAAATTTCATACTATTCTGTGGATAAGGGCCTAAAACTAATAAGTAAAGTTTTTTGATATCACCAATCATTGGCCTAGGGGGTGGAAAAAATGAAGACAAAAATAATCATACCTCCCATTATTGGCACAGTATTAAATCGGTTTAAAGTGGTCGTTAGTTCTCCAAACATTACCTAAAACTTTTGTCTGTAACAATTTTTTATACGACAATTTATTACGACAAGGGATGACCAAAATGTTGTTGGAATTGTAAGAAGATGGGACTTGTATGCTAAACATGTGAAACTTTTTTCACATGCAACCATTGTCGTATTGAGTATATCTGAAGTTTTAACTTTAAGGTGTAAATAATTTTTTATCCCTACTTAAAGGAGGTTTTGCCTACAGGACAGACGGTAAATCGATAAGTTTACAGAGAAATTCTTGTAAGACTACGGAAAAGAGTTACCCGCGTGATACCAGCCATGCAATTTCTGGTATCACCATACCAGCAATGCATCTTATCACACTGCACTTTTAATTAATGATTTTTTGGCAAAGAGAAACATTCCTGCAGTTCTACAACCACCTTATTCACCTAACTTGAATCTCTGCGACTTTTTCCTGTTACCTATTTTTAAAAAACACCTCAGAGGACATCATTTTCGAACAATAGAAAACATAAAAACAATGTAACCGACCATCTGAAGGATATTCCGGTTTCTGAGTTTCCAAGAATGGGGATTGTTTGAAGTGTTTCGTGGCAAATAAGGGAGTTGATTGGATAGAGAGGCGTCCAATAAAAGATCTGCAATATAACCAGTGAATAAAAGTGAGGTTTTTTGTCTTCAAAAAACCTCACTTCAAAAAACCTCCATCATTTGACTGGTTTGATGCAGCTCTCCAAGATTTCCTACCTAGTTCTAGTCGTTTCATTTCGGTATACCCCCTACGCCCTACATCCGTAACAATTTGTTTTCCAAACTCCAAACGTTGCCTGCCTGTACAATTTTTTCCTTCCTTTCTTATTACGGCTTCTTTCTTATGTTCTTCAATTATTACTGTTGCTGTTTGGTTTCTGTAAATGTTAGCAGTTGTTCTTCTATCTCTGTATTTGAACCCTATTTTTTTTTAAATTCTGCATTTTATTCCAGTCTAGGTTATCGAATGCTTTTTCTAGGTCTATAAATGCCAAGTATGTTGGTTTGTTTTTCTTTAATCTTCCTTCTACTATTAATATGAGCGCTAAAATTGCTTCCCTTGTCCCTAAAACCAAATTGGTCTTCTCGTAACCCCTTCTTCCACTCTCATCTCAATCCTTCTGTACAGAATTCTAGTTAAGATGGCTAGTTAAGCTAATTGTTCTGTATTTTTCACATTTATCAGCTCCTGCTTTCTTTGGTATCATGACTATGACACTCTTTTTGAAGTCTGACGGAACAAACCCTTTTTCATAAATACAGAGTTATAAAAGAATGGTGCGGTTTCAGTAATTCATAGGAAGATTGTAGGGAAATTTCTAGATGTTATATTGGTATCCCTGAAAGCCTCCAATCCAAAAGTTTGTTTATCAGCAGTTGTAACCACATCGTCAGGTCTTGTATTGTTGTTGCGGTGAATTTAGTGAGTTACTATGTTCTCGGATAATGACAAAGCAAAGTGTGTTTTATTGATGGTCGAATTAAAATCCGTAATTTTAGTTCAACGTCCGTTTCGACGTGAATTCGGAGTGATCCACCACACAAATATAACGTAACACGTTGGTTCAAACAATTCGAAGAAACCGGATCGGTTAAGAAACAGAAATCAACCGGCAGACCAAGTGTACCAGACGAAACGGTTGAACTAATTAGACAATCGGCAATTAGAAGTCCTGGGAAGTCCATCCCCCGTCGAAGCGTCGAATTAGGTATTCGAAAATTACAATTCACAAAGTTTTACGTAAAAAACTAAAATTACACTCTTATAAAATCCAGATACTGCAGGAATTGAAACCCGATAATGGTGTAAAACGTTACAATTTCGCTGTTGAAATGTTGGACAGAATAAGTCAAAACGAATCATTTTTAGACGATATAATTTTTACAGACGAAGCTACATTCCATGTGAATGGATGCGTTAACAGACACAATTCATGAATATGGGGCTCTGAAAACCCACACGCCATTATTGAGAAACAACGCAATTCGTCTAAAGTTAATGTTTAGTGTGGTGTGATGAAAATCGTGTAATAGGGCCTTTTTCTTTGCTGAAAAAATAATTAATGAAGTTGTGTATCTTGACATGTTAACCAATTATTGCTTTCCTCAGCCGGATGAACTCGAAAACATTCATCGACTTCATTTCCAACAAGGTGGTACTCCCCCGCACTTAAATGCATTGGTCACGGACGCTTTGAACGAAAAATTTGGAGATCGATGGATAGGCCGGCAAGGACTCATACTTTGGCCTCCAAGAGTCCCGACCTGACACCTTGCGATGTTTTCTTGTGAGGGTACATCAAAAGCGTTGTTTATACGCAAAAAATTCGCGACCTAAACCGCTTAAAAAACAGGATTAATGAAGCAATGACAACCATTAACGAAGAAATGTTAACTAATGTTTGGAGAGAAGTTGAGTATCGTTTGGACATTTGTCGAGCGACTAAGGGTGCACATATTGAAATTTATTAATTATGTAAAAAAATATTTGAGACGACAAATTTGAAAAATAAAAAACATAAACTGTAATTCTGTTTTAATTTAAACCATGTTCAAAACCGCACCATTCTTTTATCAATCGCTTCCTCACCTCCACTGCACAGTAATTTTACAGGTATTCAGTCTATTCCAGGAGCCTTTCCGCCTTTCCACCATTCAAATCTTTTAATCCTCTCATAAAAACCGAGGGTAGGAGACGAAATGACTGGATGAATAGGGATTGGTAGGCAAATGAGGCAGGGATGCTGGATAACACCAATACTGCTTAGTATATATATATCAGGAAGAAATAATAAAATGCTGTCTGAATGGGTAAAGAGGAATAAAGATCGCGGGAAGAAGAATAGACTGTATACGTTTTTCTAATGGAATAAAAGTATTGTTGGAGAGCCCAAGTAAACTAAATGAAATGCTTGACGACTTAAATGAAGCTTGCGAAACCCAGCGTATGAGAATAAACAATTACAAAACTAAATCTATGGTATTACATGAAAAAAAGAAAGGATTGAACCTATGATAGGAAATAAAGTTATAAAGAATGTGAAGAAATTCCAGTAGTTAGGGAGCTTTATAACTGATGACCTGATTTGCACAGTAGAAATTAACACATGAATATCAAAAAATAAGCAGGCATTTAATAAAAAGGGAAGATTGCTCTGTGGAAAATTAAACTACACGTTAAGGAAAGATTAATGAAATGTTTTATTTGGATTGTGATGTTCTATGGTGCTGAAACGGAACGATGAGAAAGGCGGACAGAAAAGAAATTGACTTTTGAGATGCGGGTGTGGAGCAGAACGATAAATGTCAGATGGCCAGGCCATGTAACGAATGAACAAGTATTAAGGACAATCGGAGAACAGAATAACGCTAAATGTTATTGAATATTGGAGAAGGAACTGGCTAGGACATTGTATGAGAAGAAGGTGTTTAAAACAAAGAGGTTAGCAAAGGATTAAAGAAGGAAGAGAATAGCAGCCGTGACAGGACCTGCCCTAATGGCAGATCACTATGAATGAATGAATAAATTTTTATATTGTAAAATATCATTTTATCATAAACCAATCCATTTTTTTTTTTTTTTTTTTTTTTTTTGGTTGACATATTTTTTATTTTTTGCTAAAACAGAGTTATTTTTTTTTAAATCAGTAAATTGCTAGAAAAACCGCAGTTTAAGATAACAAATTCAGTCAATCTATCACCATTGCTTTTTAATGTATAATCTGTTGAAAAAGAAAAAAAAAAACATTCAGGGAGTAGTATCAATATATGGATAGAAAATAAAGGCATAACTAAATTCACTGTTAAGGACAAAAGGAAATGGTAAAAAAAGTACATAAAATTAGCAAGGATTGATAGACCTTTTATCTAACCTGTAAAGTACAGATGTTATTAAATCAACGAGTTCAAATTCTACCGGTCCACTCAGTTATATTAAATTGTGAGGTCATGGAATTGTTTAACACGACATAGAACATTCAACAGACATTCAAAAGACAAACGCCTTACCTCCTAAACTAAACTACCTTCAGTTTGAATTGACATCATGGCCCACTCAATTGCAATCTACAGATAAGTCTCTTTAGAAGCGGTCTCAGATTTATTATAGAATTAAATTCTGTTTTAGTCGAGTAATTATTGATAATACCTTTGTTCAATAAGTGTAATATACCAATCAAGAATTTAATCAAGGTTTACTGAATAACTAAACATAATCACCATGATTAATAAATTTTTTTTTTTTTAAATCACGATATAATTTAATATTTATAAAAATAAATATCTTCTGTAAACTTAAGATAGATATTTTACAAAACCATAATAATAATTGTATTAGAAAATAATACCAAACATCCTGCTGTTCATCCTTACTAACTAATCAGAACTGTTAATTGTATATTCTATATCACCTACAGGATGCCATCTGGCTATATTGTATCATGACATATAATCGTAATTTCAAATATAAATTATATATACATATATATATATATATATATACTAGCAGACCGGTAATGCTTTGCTACTCTTAGATTAGATCATATTTTTTTTTTTTTTTTTTTTTGTCTTCAGTCATTTGTCTGGTCTGATGCAGCTCTCCAAGATTCCCTATCTAGTGCTAGTCGTTTCATTTCAGTATACCCTCTACATCCTACATCCCCAACAATTTGTTTTACATACTCCAAACGTGGCCTGCCTACACAATTTTTACCTTCTACCTGTCCTTCCAATATTAAAGCGACTATTCCAGGATGCCTTAGTATGTGGCCTATAAGTCTGTCTCTTCTTTTAACTATATTTTTCCAAATGCTACTTTCTTCTATTTGCCGCAATACCTCTTCATTTGTCACTTTATCCACCCATCTGATTTTTAACATTCTCCTATAGCACCACATTTCAAAAGCTTCTAATCTTTTCTTCTCAGATACTCCGATTGTCCAAGTTTCACTTCCATATAAAGCGACACTCCAAACATACACTTTCAAAAATCTTTTCCTGACATTTAAATTCATTTTTGATGTAAACAAATTATATTTCTTACTGAAGGCTCGTTTAGCTTGTGCTATTCGGCATTTTATATCGCTCCTGCTTCGTCCATCTTTAGTAATTTTACTTCCCAAATAACAAAATTCTTCTACCTCCATAATCTTTTCTCCTCCTATTTTCACATTCAGTGGTCCATCTTTGTTATTTCTACTACATTTCATTACTTTTGTTTTGTTCTTGTTTATTTTCATGCGATAGTTTTTGCGTAGGACTTCATCTATGCCGTTCATTGTTTCTTCTAAATTCTTTTTACTCTCGGCTAGAATTACTATATCATCAGCAAATCGTAGCATCTTTATCTTTTCACCTTGTACTGTTACTCCGAATCTAAATTGTTCTTTAACATCATTAACTGCTAGTTCCATGTAAAGATTAAAAAGTAACGGCGATAGGGAACATCCTTGTCGGACTCCCTTTCTTATTACAGCTTCTTTCTTATGTTCTTCAATTGTTATTGTTGCTGTTTGGTTCCTGTACATGTTAGCAATTGTTCTTCTATCTCTGTATTTGAATCCTAATTTTTTTTAAATGCTGAACATTTTATTCCGGTCTACGTTATCGAAAGCCTTTTCTAGGTCTATAAACGCCAAGTATGTTGGTTTGTTTTTCTTTTATCTTCCTTCTACTATTAATCTGAGGCCTAAAATTGCTTCCCTTGTCCCTATACTTTTCCTGAAACCAAATTGGTCTTCTCCTAACACTTCTTCCACTCTCCTCTCAATTCTTCTGTATAAAATTCTAGTTAAGATTTTTGATGCATGACTAGTTAAACTAGTTGTTCTGTATTCTTCACATTTATCTGCCCCTGCTTTCTTTGGTATCATAACTATAACACTTTTTTTGAAGTCTGGTGGAAATTCCCCATTTTCATAAATATTACACAACCAATTTGTATAATCTATCAATCGCTTCCTCACCTGCACTGCGCAGTAATTCTACAGGTATTCCGTCTATTCCAGGAGCCTTTCTGCCATTTAAATCTATTAATGCTCTCTTAAATTCAGATCTCAGTATTGTTTCTCCCATTTCATCCTCCTCAACTTCCTCTTCTTCCTCTATAACACCATTTTCTAATTCATTTCCTCCGTATAACTCTTCAATATATTCCACCCATCTATCGACTTTACCTTTCGTATTATATATTGGTGTACCATCTTTGTTTAACACATTATTAGATTTTAATTTATGTACCCCAAAATTTTCCTTAACTTTCCTGTATGCTCCGTCTATTTTACCAATGTTCATTTCTCTTTCCACTTCTGAACACTTTTCTTTAATCCACTCTTCTTTCGCC
The DNA here is from genome assembly GCF_047948215.1 of Lycorma delicatula. Lineage (NCBI taxonomy): Eukaryota > Metazoa > Arthropoda > Insecta > Hemiptera > Fulgoridae > Lycorma > Lycorma delicatula. The sequence continues at coordinate 44,070,067 of NC_134466.1, forward strand.
AGTTTGCACTTCCTGTTTATAGCATTTCTTAATTGCCGATAGTTCCTTTTACTTTCTTCATCACTAGCATTCTTATATTTTCTACGTTCATCCATCAGCTGCAATATATCGTCTGAAACCCAAGGTTTTCTACCAGTTCTCTTTATTCCGCCTAAGTTTGCTTCTGCTGATTTAAGAATTTCCTTTTTAACATTCTCCCATTCTTCTTCTACATTTTCTACCTTATCTTTTTTACTCAGACCTCTTGCGATGTCCTCCTCAAAAATCTTCTTTACCTCCTCTTCCTCAAGCTTCTCTAAATTCCACCGATTCATCTGACACCTTTTCTTCACCTATTAGATCATAATGATCTAATAATTTTTTTAAGACGGGATAAAGTTAATATATAAGGATAAAGTTGGTTGTTTCTTATGTTTTTTGACCTGAAAAATCGATTAAAATAGATCACAGAATTTTAACTTTGTCATAGTCACCAAACTGGAAGAACATTTTGAAAACCTTAAGGAAGCAGTCTGTGACTATTTAATGTTCTCTATACTGTTAACCTAATTACTATAACTAGTTTTCATGATAACCAAATAAAACAGAAAACTTCGGTGACTAATAGCACGTTTTTATCGGGTTTGAATAACAATAACTTTTTAATATGACTAATAAATGCGTAAATTTTATTTTCAAAAGTTGTAGAGAATTTAATTCTTAAAAAAATAGATCTAATAAAGTCTACGAATATTTAACCAAAAATATCAACTTTATTATTAATAACAAAACTTAACAGAAGAATTTTTAAAACTTAAGAACAGCTATATTTAGTACAATAGATTTACACCTTTGAAAAATTAGGTTGGACACACTAACTGTATACTTCGAAATTAATTTCAATACCATCCATTGTTTTCATAAAACAAAACCCAAATGAATGATTTGCAGCGTATGAAAACGCCATGCCTGAGCAGGATTCGAACTTGGGATCTCAGGATGAAAGGTCTAGATACTACCACCCGCGTCACAGAAACCGGCATCTAAACACTACCTATATTTTTTCAATTAAATATGATTTTAGAAAAAGTTAAATTTGGTTTTAAATTCTTTATTTGAAGAATTACTTGTATTATACAACCAGGACCGATTTTCGGTGAACGTTTAGAGTAGTTAGATGAATGAAAACAGTTTAATAAGTCCGGTCATAGTAGAACAATATCATAGAGAGAAATCATCTGAAAATTCTAAACAATGAATTTCTTACAGTGCTTCGAAACAAGTAAATTCCGTTTAGAATACTTTGTTTTGAAAAAAAATTCCGCGTCTCTTTACTCATACAAAATATGATGGTATTATTTTTGTTTATATCTTTTGTGATTAAAGTACTTCAGCCGTGACAGAAGAATACCGACGTAGGTAACCTGGACGAGTAGTTCCAAACCGCAAAATATTTTCGAAAGAATGGTACACTACTTCCCAGTACACATGTTTCATGTGAACGTCAACCATTACATCGTGATGAAGGGGAAAAAATTCTTCAGGTGATGCAGATTACTCCTACAACGAGCACGCGAAAAATTTCTACACGAATCAATATTCCACATAGTATAGTATAGAGGACATTTCATACTCACGGATTGAATCCCTGTCATATTCAAGACTTTCAACACTTGGTAATCGTACCAGATGACAAATCATGCCACAGTTAAGAGTTCTGGGACCTATTTTATTCGATTTTTTAGGTCAAAAAACATAATAAACCATCAACTTTTCCCCTTACATAACGCCTTAAAAATTTTTGTATGACCTCATTTCACCGGGCGAAATTTTTAGGTACCGTAACTCAATAACAAATTGTTTTCAGACATGTTTGAGAGTTTTTGTTTCCTTATTTCAGGCTCTAGAATTAATATCCAAATTATTTCCCTTCCTTTCTGAATCATTCTGTATATAATTTTTTTTTACATTATCTTTGATGATGATTTTCATGGGTAATAAAACAATTATCTTAATAATAAATTAATTCATTAAATTATTAATTAAACAATTTGCATCATAATTAACATAAAAATAAAACGTGGGTAAACCCATGTGAAGAATACAGAACAATTAGTTTAACTAATCATGCATCAAAAATTTTAACTAGAATTCTATACAGAAGAATTGAGAGGAGAGTGGAAGAAGTGTTAGGAGAAGACCAATTTGGTTTCAGGAAAAGTATAAGGACAAGGGAAGCAATTTTAGGCTTCAGATTAATAGTAGAAGGAAGATTAAAGAAAAACAAAGCAACATACTTGGAATTTATAGACCTAAAAAAAAACATTCAATAACGTAGACTGGAATAAAATTTTCAGCGTTTTAAAAAAACTTATGGTTCAAATACAGAGATAGAAGAACAATTGCTAATATTTACAAGAACCAAACAGCAACAGTAATAATTGAAGAACAGAAGAATGAAGCCGTAATAAGAAAGGGAGTCCGACAAGGATGTTCCCTATCCCTGTTACTTTTTAATCTTTACATAGAACTTGCAGTTAATGATGTTAAAGAACAATTTAGATTCGGAGTAACAGTGAAAGGTGAAATGATAAAGATGCTACGATTTGCTGATGATATAGTAATTCTAACCGAGAGTAAAAAGGATTTAGAAGAAACAATGAATGGCATGGATGAAGTCCTACGCAAGAACTATCAGTACAATCAGAAACAAAAGTAATGAAATGTAGCAGAAATAACAAAGATGGACCACTGAATGACAAAATAGGAGGAGAAAAGATTATGTAGGTAGAAGAATTTTTTTATTTGGGAAGTAGAATTACTAAAGATGGACGAAGCAGGAGCGATATAAAATGCCGAGTAGCACAGGCGAAACGAGCCTTCAGTCAGAAATATAATTTGTTTGTATCAAAAATTAATTTAAACGTCGGGAAAAGATTTTTGAAAATATATGTTTGGAATGTCGCTTTATATGGAAGTGAAACTTGGACGATCGGAGTACCTGAGAAGAAAACATTAGAAGCTTTTGAAATGTAGTGCTATAGGAGAATGTTAAAAATCAGATGGGTGGATAAAGTGACAAATGAAGAGGTGTTGTGCGAATAGATGAAGAAAGAAGCATTTGGAAAAATATAGTTAAAAGAAGAGACAGACTTATAGGCCACATACAAAGGCATCCTGGAATAGTCGCTTTAATATTGGAAGGACAGGTAAAAGGAAAAAATTGTGTAGGTAGGCCACGTTTGGAATATATAAAACAAATTGTTAGGGATGTAAGATGTAGGGGGAATACCGAAATGAAACGACTAGCTCTAGATAGGGAATCTTGGAGAGCTGCATCAAACCAGTCAAATGACAAGACAAAAAAAAACCCAAACTATTTTCACGAAGACTAAAATCAATATATAACGCGATAGACTAAATATTATAAAACAAGTAAAAGAAAATAGAAACTGCATTATTGTAAATTTTAAAATAAAAAATTTCATAAAAAAACTTATTCGTTAAGTGTATAAGCAAGTTATATAACCGATTAAATTCCATTAATTGTTTTATTATTCTAATTATTTGTTAAAACCAATCAATTTTGCGTACATGCAAAAACCAATTTAAAGTTTTCTTGCCGGAACAATTCAGTTTGCATTCAATTAGAAATATCTAATTTTAGCCCATCTGATCGAGCGATAACCACATTATAATATGTATTATTCTAAAAACATTAATAATTAAATTTTCTATTACGAACAATAAATTAAGTCTGTTTAAATAATGAAAAGTACGGGAAGAGGAGAGGTGTTAAAATGTTATTAAGAATGAGCGTAGAATTTCCTTCGGCGTTACAAACTTAAATCAATTTCCCTCGACAACAAAAATCTGTAATTAAATAGTTAAAAGTTCGGTCTAAGTTTCCAGAGCCTTCTCCTGGTAAAGAGGTTGTTGAAATTGCAGTTTGTTAGATCGGTGGCATTGTTAGTTAGAAGAAGGTTGGAGAGGGTCGATGAATGAAGTGAGGAGGAGGTGGATGGGTTTAGAAGAAAAGGGTAGTGTGTAAGGCACCCATTCTAGAAGTAGGACAGATAAGAGGGGAAACGGTTGATGGTTTGAGAGTTGTAGGAGAGCTATATAGAGGGGTGTAACAGGACGCGGAAGAGTACATGCCTGCCTGAACTGGCATGTCTGACGCAAAGTTTTGATTTACAATCTGAAAAGTCATTCTCTCTAATTGTCCACACCTCCGCTAGTGGCGTTGTACGGTCGGTTAGTCTGCTGCTGCTAGCTGCTACAACAAACCCCTGCCAACCGCATAACTCCACCGTTTTCATTTCGCTATTTTTGTTACTACTACTTAAAACGCCCTCCTTTCCTTCTATTTGATTTCAAAACTCCCTGTTTGACTCAAATAAGAATAAATGGGTGACTGGGGCGTAAGGGTACACTGCAGAGATATACAAAATGAGTAAACCCTTACCATCAACCGTTATATTATATTTCTCAGAAAATCTTGGAAAACTTCCATTAAAACATTTTATTTTCGTTTCTTAGTAATAATGTAACAAATCTAATAATAACCAAAACGAATGAAAGGAACTGCTATAAGAAATTGCTACCATTTATATATATGTATATAGAAATATATTATTTATACATACGCTAGCATTTCCATCGCAGCTTAACCCACGTGATCTGGTTACTTGCGTTTTCCGTCGCGGTCAGGGGATATTTAGGTAATCATGATTCGCTTCGCTCGCCCTTCCCATCTAGTCAGAAGGGTCTCCTCCTTGGTCCCCGCTGACTTCATTAAACTCATTCTCGTAAGAATAATAATGATAAATAAAAATTAAAGCCTGTTCAATTTATTAAAAAAATCATTGTATTGTAATTTCTTCAGAGCAAGAGTTTGGTCAGTACAGGACCCGAAACTTTGGGGGATCTATGAATGTGAGTTTCAAAACAATCGGCCACCATATTAAAAATATTAATTATAACTACTTATCCGTACTTCATTTAGTAAATGTGTATTTTTCCCGGTTCTTAGGGTTAACCGATAAACACCACTATGAGATGACCGTACGTTTTTCTAATTTTTTAGTTTTAATCTTTTAATTACTTTTATTTTATGTTTTTTTAGTTAAGTAACTGGACACAGGTGCAGTCAGTCGCCTCATATATACAGTAACAAAATTGGTTAGTGTTAGTTGGGCCGCTGCGCCGTACACCTTTGCACCCCGAAAAAATATAAAATTTAAAAAATCCGAAAATGATTTTTAGATATCGTGATCGCAAAAAATTCGTTTTTCAGATTACAACGGAAATATCCATTCAGATCATCCCTGGATTCATTGACTAGTTTCTATGTGACGTATGTATGTATCTCGCATAACTCAAAAACGATTAGCCGTAGGAATTTTGGATTTTGGACAGTTATAACATTTAGGTGTGCACGTCTCCTTTTGATTGCAATTGACTGAACCAGAAGTGTTCTAAAAAGCTTAAAATCCAAAAATTCTGGATTTTGGTATTTTTCTTAACAGCAGTAATAAACCCTCATTGAGAACTTTTGAACGATGTATTATACGCGGTACTTATTTTAATTTGTTCCAGAGTTATAGTCAAATGAGATTTTAATTAATGAAATATTTGATGTTATAACGGGAAGGCACATCGGTTTGAATCGGACTTTAAAATAAATATTTTGATTTATTAATATTTATGAACCTCTGATTGTAAAAAATTCTTACAATAAATAATAGTTTCATAATAATAAAAAAATATCAAAAGTTATTAATTAAATAAAACAGATTTTTTTAAAAATTAATAGTTCGAATGTTAGCAGTCCGGATAGTTGAACATTCAGAGAATCAATGTTCGGATAATCGACGTCCCACTATTTATATTCTATAAACAGCACGTAAATTACAATAAAGTTTAACAAAATATTTATTTACTTAAACCAACGCTCAATACTTATAAATCATAATTAAAACTACGTAAATTCATGATTACATTTAAACTTCTAAACTATTACGAAAAAAAATCTTCCTTCCATTTAAACACATCAGCAAACAATAACATCAGTTAAAAGGGGGAACAGAATATTAATCTTAATTTCAAATAATTCAACTTCAAGCAACTTAATGACAGCAATGTACAAAATCACAGCCGTCATAATAGATTAAGGTACGTAAGTTAACCGAATTATATAATAATGAGATAACCTTGACAAAAGTATAGTTAAATAATCAAAAACGAATTTGTCAGACGGGTCAAAAGAAAGTTAAATTTTACTTTTAAATTTTATTTAAAACCCTGCAAATGTCGTTTACAGCTACTTTATGTACTGGTCTCTGGTGCCAACAAAAGTCGGCTCATTCGACTGTTAAAAAATTAATTCTTACTATTCTATACTGCTCTCTTTTGGATTGTTTTATAATTACTTGAAAAGAAAAGATTATACAGAAATCCATTCATATAAAACTATCTGTGATTGAGCAAGTGGTAGGCGATTTACAGTACCATGAATAACAACCTCAAATTGTAAGTTTTTTTTTTACATTTGTGTGCGTAGTGCGTTCTACAGTTCTTCAGTTGTAACCGTTGCTTTTATTAATAATAAGTTAATTTAATGTTAAAATGTCTTTTATTTAGAAACGTTTAATGTGTTTTTCTAGTATAATTTTGTTGTTTTCTTTAGTAGGCTGCTTAGTTGTTTTGTTTTGAAAATGAATAGGTTGTAATGTAGAATTCCATCGCAACTATTGGCAAAAACTAGATTATTATCATCCATTAGGTTACGAAAGGCAGGTTAATGCCTAAAATAAAATGAATAATTTTTTTGGTATTATCCTAATGAAAATAATATAATTTTATTGATGAAGCCTATAAATTATATGTGTAAATCTATTTTGTTATGTACAGTGGTGAATAGTTTAGTAAACTGAATTTTGTAGTGCAAGAAGTTTTTTTCTACTAACTTGCACTAATATCAATTTACTGGAATGAAATTTTGACACACAAAATAAAAAACCTAAACAAACAAAAATTTATATTTTGGATAATTCCTGCTGTCTATGGATAATTCGCTGTGAGTACTCAATTTTTTTTTTTTGTATGCTTCTTGAATTTTTATGTTTATTGCTGCATTTAATGAACAGTCTTTTACTGATTTTATTGATATTTATATATTTTGAAAGATGAAACTTTCAAAATAATTTGATAGCTTATATTTTTACAGTGCTCCTATAAACAACAAAACTGTAAAGACATAATCAGAAGGCCGAAAAACAGATAAATCTGAGCTGACAAATTGTTCTTAATGGGCACTTGTACGATTAAGTTTTTTATATTCCAACTTTTTTTATATTCCAACTAGCGTACCCCGTTGCGACTTAGCCTACAATATAGATGTAGCTTCACTCGCAAGCTTTTTTAATAGCAAACTGATTTTTTCATAACTAAAAAATATTTAATCAACAATATTATATTTAGATTTTCATTAAGTCCTGATAAAACGGTAAATAAAATTTTTATGAAAAATACTGAAGGAATATACGATAAACAATGAATTTGTTGCCAAAAATTTAAATAAAGAAAAACAAAAAAAAAGGAAAGTAAGAAAATTGAACAATATTTGTTAGACCAATCCCCATTTTATGAACGAATTAAAATAGTTCAATATAAAAGTCCAATGAAGATGACCAAAAAATTTATTACAATCCCAAATCTAGCATCCCCATCCCGGCTTCGCCCGTGCTCTATGGTTGCTTGCGCTTCCCGTCACGATCGGAGGGTCATGGCTCGCTTCGCTCTCCCTTCCCGTTTTCTCCTCTTTTCCCATTCCTTCTCCCGTTTCTCTTTCCCTTACTTCCTTTTCCCCTTTCCTCTATCCTCTTTTCTTTTTTTCCTGTTTTTCCTTTTTCTTTTTTCCCATTTTCACCTTCTTCCCTTTTTCGATTTTTCCCTATTTCCCTTTTCCGATTTTTCCCTTTCTCCCTTCTTCCTCGCGCGTAAATCGGTCCAGTATTTTTTTTTTAGTTTATAGGAGACACATATATCGGAAACATTGCAATGGAGTCGTAAAATATTTAGTTGCTTTTATGTCCAACAGATAGCGCTGTTAACAAGAAATTTAGTTTTTTTACCGATTTTAACCCCTTAAAATCATAATTTCGCGAAATCCTTTCTTAGTGCAAGCCTACTTAAAGATACGAAGTTACCCTGAAAATTCAAGTCTCTACTTGTAATAGTTTTGGTTGTACGTTGATTATGAGTCAGTGAATCAGTCAGGACATTCTCTTTTATATAAGAGATAACATAGGGAAGTTATTGCTTTTGTGTTCAAAATTATCTTATGTATTTTCTAAATAAGTGATCAAAAATATCGAAACGTGACAAAAAGGTCTTATAAAACTACTTGTGTGTGCTTATATGTTTAAGTTGCCCCCTCCACTCTATCACATATAATAGGATTGGTTAACGTAAAATCTTGAAATTTATTGTTTTATTCCCTTAAAACAGGGTATTAACTCTATTGAATTTTTTTTTTTTTTTAAATCTATCGAAGGGATAGAGGGGATGAAAAAGGTTGAGATATATCTCAATAAACTTGCCTGCGGGGTAAATTTTTTCCTTTATTATTTTAATGGTTCTTACATATAAATAAATTTGAAAAAATTGTTTTTAGAAATCCATCTCCTCATATATATTTTAAATATATAATATATATATATTAACCAGAGATAATTTTTCAATAATTTTATTACAATTTAATGGTTAATTATCGGTGTTAAATTTATTTTATAGATAGTAAAGATCTTACTTTCATGAATATTTCAAAGTAACTAAAAATGATAACAAATTTTAATTATTTATTATACTAGGAGATTCAAAAAGGATTTCAAAAATTTAAAAGCTTATAAAAATTTATTGAGATAATTTACAGATTCGGTTGAGGTCTCATTTCATATATAAACACATCAAGTTTCTCATTCAACATTCACTTTAGTTCTATATGACTTCCATTTGTAATGAGATCTCAAACGAATCTGTTATTTAAATAAATATTTATATTCTATTAAAATTGTGATGTCCTTTTTGAATCACCCGGTATTTTTGACCTCAATTAAACATAAAAAGCCGACAAAAAATTGTAATACTTTTCTGACATTTGGTTATTTGTTTTTGTATAGTGTAATATACATCAAAATGTTATCTATTATTACTCTTTTTTTTGACACGGGGGTAATTACGATGACGTTTTATTGTAAAATTATTATTACATGTTTAAATAAACGAAAAAATTTTTAAAACACTAAAAATTGCTAATTTTTTAAATTTTTTCTGATCTCCCACTTCAAAGATTACGTTTCAAGAAATTTCTTTTCTACTTTTACTGTGTTAAATAGAAGAAACTAGAAAAATTCCACTAAAAAATATACAACCAAAAAAAAAAAAAGAATTACCGAAGATTTCTTTCCTTGGGTTGGAGGGTGAATTATGATAAAAGTTCAAAGTAATCTTCTAAAAGTTTATTATCTAAACTTTTAATAACATTAAAAGTATAAGCAATATTGTGGTTGGGAGAGTCAAACCAAATTTAAAAATAAATAAAATAATAACTTTTCAATTTTTAGGCAAGAGGGAAATTTTGAGGGAAAAGATTTTTGTTTTAAATGATAAGATAAGTATGCACTCATGTACTGAGCTTATAAATTGTAGGGATATGTTTTCAATTTTTTGAGAAAGTATACCTCCAAAAACCTCCCTCCCCCCAATTGATATATTGACACTAAAATTATACCAACAAATTTCCCATTATCCACATGAGTATCTATTCAAAATTTCATAAAAATCGGTTTATCCAATCAAAGCATCAAACACTTCAACATACGTACATACTCACCACCTTTTTTTGTCTTTTTGGGGTTAATGGTAGATTAAATGTCGAGAGATGCAAAAAAAACACATAAATCAACAAAACATAGCATCTTTGGACTGATTACTTTACTTCTTGCAGCATAGCTGTAAAACTATGATTCCATAAAACTAAAACTTGAAATTAAACGTGACTTCAATATAATCATAAATTGAACGATTTTTTTATTTATTTTTTGACGTATTTTTTACTTGTTTTGACAGGAAAAATTAAAAATAAATTGTCGGACTCTTGCTATAAGTTGTTGAATCGAAAACCAGGTTACCCAGAAATCAACATACTAATAGCTTGAAGTAAATGATAATAATTTTTATTATATTAAGCTTATATGATATTAACAAAAGTTTTTTTTTTTTGTTATTCGGCGATAAATCTGGAAGGATCACTCAAATATCATTTAATCTAATATCTTTCTTTTTCTTTCAGACGTTTTTTCATCTTTCGGACTGTTTAGCTCTTCTTTTTTTCAGTGCAGAGTTTATTCTTTTCACCTAGTACAAGAAAATTTAACTGAAAAATCTTCGTTCCATATTTCTTTTGATTCAAACAATCTTTTTCTGCAATAATAAACTTTTTTATCTCTTCTTTTATATAACATAGCCTATTGGTTCTTTTAACTCCAAAGTTTATCAACAATTTTTTTGTTTTATCTATGATTAGTTTATTCGGATCATGTTTGTAGAATTTTGGTCTTTCTTTTATTATTGATATTGGCAGATCCTCAATTTTATCATATATCCCTCTGCTTGATCTCAATTTGTAGCTTTCTAACGTTTTTCTTGGATCAAATATACTTCTTAAAATGCTTCTTTCCGTATTGAATAGATTTTCAGTTCCAGTTATGTTTGTGCTGTCTATTTCATTTCACATAACTGGTCTTATAACTGTGTCTCAATTTTTACTTTATGGAAATTTACATTTTATTGTAAATATCTTTTATTTTAAATTTTAATCTTTCTAATTTGTGCTTCTTGGTCTCAATCACAGTTTATCTGATTCGTCTCAACTGATAATATATCCAAATTTTATTATAATACTTTCAATACCTAAAAAAAATTCAATTTTAATAACAATTTATCTTTGAATTAAAAATATGTAAAAATAATCCATTATTTAAAAACAGCATTTTATTGTTTAGAATGCGAAACCGGTTTTACAAACCACGGGTAAACATTATTTATACTTTAACTACATTGGTTTATATGTCGACCAATTTCTTCGGTAGATTTAAACCACTTATTGTTTCGCTGAGAACTAAGTTTGATGCTTTTAAATTGAAAACTATAAAACTGTTATCTACTACAAAAAAAAAAATAAGGACTCTTTCTGCCCGATAACAGATTACTAGTAAGTCATTACGATCTTACTTTCTTTTATCATCAATCACTTCTTTTATACAATTCTTTATTCCTTTTGTTCTGACCTGATCTTCTAACTTTTTTTTTCATATTTGTTACATTTAACATCATTAATTATACGTTTTATTTTCTAAGCATTTTCTCTCTATACTATTTTTATTCAACAATACACCGCTTAGTTTATTAATAACAATTAATTAAAACTGTTCAAAAATATTAATTTTATAATTTGTCATACCATCTACGAAACGATTAATTTTTATATGAAAACTAATTACTTAAGGTTAATTAAAAGTAGACAATTTAAGCTTCGTAAAGAATAACAGATACATCAAGTATAATCATGCGATTAAATAAAGTGAGGTATTTTCAACGTTACTTCATCTGATTGATTCACCGGTTTAACGTTTAATATAGAAATCTGATGAAAATTAATCCAATATAACCTTTCTTTTCTTTTTCCTGCTCAGCCTCCGGTAATTACAGTTCAGATAATACTTCATAGGAAGATATGTACGAGTGTAAATGAAGTGTAGTCTTGTACAGTCACAGTTCGACCATTCCTGAGATGTGTGGTTAATTGAAACACACACAAACACCAAAGAACAACGATATCCATGTCTAGCATTCAAATCCGTGTATAAATAACAGACTTTACTAAGACTTGAACGCTAATCCAATATAACCTAATAATATATATATTTTTTTTTTATAATGAGTATTAAAAGAATTGTATATTTTTCTATAAATATATATGTGAAAATAAAACAAAATTCTGATGTGGACACCACATAACTTCCTTGTACGCCTATTAAACTACATACACAATTTTTTGTAAAATGAGAAAATTTTATTTCACTAATACCATCAGATTTTTTTTTTATTGTTATTATTGAATTATTATTTATTGTAATTTTTTACAATCGGAGGTTAACAGTTATTAATAAATAAATATAGTTAAATTAAAAAAAAAAAAAAAACGTAAAAAAAAAAAAGGAAATGAAGCTGCCGGATTTGAGTCGATGTGCCTTACCCTTGTAAGATCCAAATATTTCATTAATTAAAATTTTATTTGGTTATAATTCTGGAACCAATGAAAATAAGTATCACTGATGATATATCGTTGAAAAGCTATCAATGAGGGCTTATTAATGCAGTTAAGAAAAACTCCAAAATCCAATTGTTTTTGATTTGTGGCATTTTTGGATACTTTTTGCTCCAGTCAATTGCAATCAAAAAAGAAGGTGCGAAACTAGATGTTACAACAGTCCTAAATTCAAAATTTCAAAATCCTACGGCTAATAGTTTTTGAGTTATGCGAGATACATACGTATGTACGTACGTACAGACGTCACGCCAAAACTAGTCAAATTGGATTCAGAGATGATCAAAACGGATATTACCGTTGAAATCTAAAAACCGAAATTTTTCGCGATCAATACTTTTATTACTTCGTACAAAGATGTAAAAATCCTTGTACGAAGGACAAAAAATAACAGCTCGATTTCGCAGATCTTGAAGATTAGCAGGCTTAATTGTAAACCTACCGGGATCTAGTGGTTAACTCGTCAACCCAAATCAGCCGATTTGTCAAGTCAAGAGTTCTAAAGTTCAAATCCTAGCAAAGGCAAAAATAACTTTTTTACGGATTTGAATACTAGATAGTGGATACTAGCGTTCTTTGGTGGTTGGCATTCAATTAACAATACATCTGAGAAATAGGCCTCCTGAGTCTGTAAAATACTAATCTTCATTTACATTCATACATATCATCCTCATTCATCCTCTGAAGTAATACCCTACGATGCTTCCGGAGGCTAAACAGAAAAAAAAGATAATAACCCTGCAGTAAAAGGTTACACACACACATATATATATATATATATATATATATATATATATTTGTATTTTAATGTCGACATATTACAAAATATAATTATAAACAAGTGTTCCGATCTAAAGTAATAAAAAATTTTATTACATCTGCTATTTAAAAATTAAAGAGATAATATTCATTTAATTCAACTTCAGTTCATTTAATTGAACGTAATAATATTAAAAAAGTCTATCTTGCAAAAAAAAGAAAAAAAAAGAATAATACACGTGTAATGACACGCTTATAATAAATTATAATATGAAAATCAAGTTTAAATTTAATATTATAATACAATACGAATAGGATAGGGCAGCTGACACTTTAATATCAATGCATAACTTTATATTTAAATGACTTGAAAATAATGACGTGATATTTAATAATTAAAGGTACGATGTTAATATAAACGAGGTCATGGTTTTAAATGGACTTTTATTCAAAAGCAATAAATGAGCTTTAATAATTAAAAATAAATTATTCTTTTTATTTTTAAGTAAAATATCTACTTTTTAAACCGAATGAATTATCCAGGGTTAAGGGGCTGCAAATGGGTAAAATCCCCCAAATTACAAATTAATTTATTTCATTCTATTTGTGGACAATCTGATATTTTAGGTAGATTTTATAAGAAAGCTACCTATTGCAATGGATACCATGATTAGACTACAAGAAAATTTCGACATATCTTCCTATTTCACATATCCCAGACCCCATAACCAACGTCACCTCAAAACTATATATATAATTTCATTTTCTTGTGGACACGATAACTGCCGTAATTTTGCGCCAATCACTTTCAAATTGTTCATTAAAAATAACGTGTCTGAAAATCTCGGTCGAGTTCATAAACGGCCAATCTCGGGTCATGGGAATGGAATTTGAGGGAGTTTTTTCGAGAAAAAAAAAATCGCTATAATTTTCTTATTAAGCAAAATATCAAATTCGTTTAAAGTTCCTACTATTTTTTGGATAAGAGCCTAAAACGTATTTAAGTAAAGGTTTTTTTTATATCACCAACCATTGGTCGAGGAGGTAGAAGAAATAGGGTTTCGAAGACAAAAAACCATACCTCCCTTAATAGGCAAAGTATCGAATCGGTTTAAAACGGTTGTTAATCTACCTCTAAACATTACCTAAAACTTTTGTCTGAAACAAGTTTGACCAACCCTTACGGCAAGGATGACAAAAATAAAAAAAAGTAAAAACAAAATATCGCTATAACTTTCTTATTAAGTAAAATATCAAATTTATTTAAAGTTGCTATTCACTAAAGTTATTCACTGGATAAGGGCCTAAAACTAAATTAAACTAAAGTAAACTAAACTAAAGTAAAGTTTTTTTGATATCACCAACCATTAGCCCAGGCGGTGGAAAAAAATGGCGTTTTGAAGACAAAAAACATCATACTTCCCTTAATAGACGCAGTATCGAATCGGTTTAACCGGTTTTAGTGGTCGTCGTTATTCCTCTAACCATTACTTATAACCTTTATCTGAAACAATCTTTGATATGATCAACCCTTACGGCAAAGGATGACCAAAATGTTGCTGGAATTGTAAGAAGATAGGGCTTGTCGTATGCTAAACATGTGAAACATTTTTTCACATACAACCATTGTCATATTGACAACTGAAGTTTTTCTTAATTATAAGTGGAAATCTTATTCTCTACTTAGCACAGGTGAAATCTACCTCCGCCTTCCGGCGTGCCGAAAGGTTTTTTTTAAATCTGGTTCAAAATGATGAATCCGTGTTTTATATCCTTTCTGCTGACTCCGTTGTTTCATCTCTGTACATAAGCTGAATGTTGTCTTCTTTTAGTGTCTATTAACTTTTTTTGAACTCATCTTGCCTTTGTTTTATGGTTCTTGAGCTTGTTGGAGATAATGTTTTAAACTGTATCATTACGTAATTTTTTAGCTGAAATCTTAATGTCCAGTCTTCTTGGATGATAGAGGCTATGCGAGTTAAAAGCGCTGAAGTTGAAACTTCAATCGGATTTCCAATACGGTGCTCGTCAGTCACTGAAGTTCGACTTCTTTTTCGCATTTAATTTTTCGCTTTAAATTTTTCGCATTTTTTGGTCGTATGAAAGTAAGTTATTTGGTTTTTTACTTTCGTAAAACAAAAAACAGATCATTCTACGCTGTTCAACTAATTTTAACATTTTAAAAGGATTCGCCAATTTAAAATGAAATTTTGAATTTATAAATAAGAAAATTTTACTCAAATAACTGATGAAAAGTATCAATGCCTGTTCTAAAAATATCATAATCATCTTACAAACTGTATTGCCTCACAAATATATGTATTTTTTTTTAATTATTGAATATGAAGAAATATTGTCAAACTTAATTGGGGAACTTTCCGAGATTATTACTCACAGGAAAATTGGTTTAAAAGTCTGTTGATGGTTTATAATACATCTGCTTACTATTCTGAGCAGAGTAAAAGAAAATTCAGCCCGATTCATCCATTAGAACGTTTGGACGGACCGGAAATATGTTTTTTTGGATGCCTTTTACTTGTGATAGAAAGGAAAGAAAAAAACAAGCGGGTTTAGGATGAGACGAATTATAAATGGAATAGGCTTTTGGCAAATTTTTTAAAATACTTAACATTATTCTGAAAAATTAATCATCTAGAGGCCAATAGTTACTTATAAAGCTTGTATTTCCAAAACAATTCATTATAAAAAGTTAAAATTTACTGGGAGTAATTCAGTTAGTAAAAGCGTTTCTAAGTTACATTATAAATTCGTTCAATTAAATCTAAGAAATAGAAAAAACTAATATATAAGGTAATATATTTAATAATCCACTTCTGTAGAACACATATGTGTGTGTGTGCGTGCGCGGGCGTGTATGTTTCCTTTTTAACGGATATTTTTCGTTGTTTTATCCACGGTTTTGCAGAGATTTTTACTTCACTACAATGTTAAAATAATATTTAATTAAAAACAATTTAAAATATTAATTTTCAGTAACTATCACGTTGCAATACGTGAGCTGAAAGTTTGCTTCTAGCCAAATGCTGTGTCTAGTCTACTTACTAGTTGTGTATGTTGTTGTCTAGTTATACTGTTGTGTTTGCATTATAAATACAAATGTGTCGTGGTATTAGTTACCGGATGATGTCATCTGGTGAGATAGTATATAAAACTTCTCCCCACACTCTGTCAATCCAAGCCAGCCGATAGTTCGGTTAACATAGTTGAATGTTTTCTTTAAAAAAACATTATACGTAATTTAAATGTATTTTTTATTAAATTAGAAACCCATTTCACCGAATAAGTCATCATCAATTCAAAAAAGCAATAAATAATAACATCGTTACACCCATTTATTACCGCAATGATTAAGTAATTTAAAATTTATGAATTGTGACCACACACTCACATATACTGCATATATTAAGGTAAACTTTTCAGATAATACTGACAGAATTTAAAAGCTTAGGAAAACTAATTTATCTAGCTTGGCTTAGGGTAGTAACTTAATTAAAAAAATGTAAAGTAATATTTAAATAATGGTAATAAAAATAATAATGGGGAAAAATATTTTATATTAAAAACTTAAACATATAATATATTAATAAATAATCCAATCTGATAATAAAAAAAATAAAGTTTCTGTTAATAATAATATGATTATAACAATTATCATAAATAATAAAGATTAACAATTTTGTTATCAAACATAAATTCATTTTATCAGATTTTCACGTATAACTAGTTTGCATACATTAAATTACTTAAAATAATTTTAATAATTGACACGTGACGTCGTAGATTACACTTCATTTTTATAAATAATTATAATTGGTAATTACTGACAATGATGTATCTGTTGGAGAAACAACTTTATGAATTTAAAAAAATATTTAATTAAATTTTTTTTTTTTTTTTTTTTTTGTCTTCAGTCATTTGACTGGTTTGATGCAGCTCTCCAAGATTCCCTATCTAGTGCTAGTCGTTTCATTTCAGTATACCCTCTACATCCTACATCCCCAACAATTTGTTTTACATACTCCAAACGTGGCCTGCCTACACAATTTTTCCCTTCTACCTGTCCTTCCAATATTAAAGCGACTATTCCAGGATGCCTTAGTATGTGGCCTATAAGTCTGTCTCTTCTTTTAACTATATTTTTCCAAATGCTTCTTTCTTCATCTATTTGCCGCAATACCTCTTCATTTGTCACTTTATCCACCCATCTGATTTTTAACATTCTCCTATAGCACCACATTTCAAAAGCTTCTAATCTTTTCTTCTCAGCTACTCCGATTGTCCAAGTTTCACTTCCATATAAAGCGACACTCCAAACATACACTTTCAAAAATCTTTTCCTGACATTTAAATTCATTTTTGATGTAAACAAATTATATTTCTTACTGAAGGCTCGTTTAGCTTGTGCTATTCGGTATTTTATATCGCTCCTGCTTCGTCCATCTTTAGTAATTTTACTTCCCAAATAACAAAATTCTTCTACCTCCGTAATCTTTTCTCCTCCTATTTTCACATTCAGTGGTCCGTCTTTGTTATTTCTACTACATTTCATTACTTTTGTTTTGTTCTTGTTTATTTTCATGCGATAGTTCTTGCGTAGGACTTCATCTATGCCGTTCATTGTTTCTTCTAAATCCTTTTTACTCTCGGCTAGAATTATTATATCATCAGCAAATCGTAGCATCTTTATCTTTTCACCTTGTACTGTTACTCCGAATCTAAATTGTTCTTTAACATCATTAACTGCTAGTTCCATGTAAAGATTAAAAAGTAACGGAGATAGAGAACATCCTTGTCGGACTCCCTTTCTTATTATGGCTTCTTTCTTATGTTCTTCAATTGCTACTGTTGCTGTTTGGTTCCTGTACATGTTAGCAATTGTTCTTCTATCTCTGTATTTGAACCCTAATTTTTTTAAAATGCTGAACATTTTATTCCAATCTACGTTATCGAAAGCCTTTTCTAGGTCTATAAACGCCAAGTATGTTGGTTTGTTTTTCTTTAATCTTCCTTCTACTATTAATCTGAGGCCTAAAATTGCTTCCCTTGTCCCTATACTTTTCCTGAAACCAAATTGGTCTTCTCCTAACACTTCTTCCACTCTCCTCTCAATTCTTCTGTATAAAATTCTAGTTAAGATTTTTGATGCATGACTAGTTAAACTAATTGTTCTATATTCTTCACATTTATCTGCCCCTGCTTTCTTTGGTATCATAACTATAACACTTTTTTTGAAGTCTGACGGAAATTCCCCTTTTTCATAAATATTACACACCAGTTTGTATAATCTATCAATCGCTTCCTCACCTGCACTGCGCAGTAATTCTACAGGTATTCCGTTAATTAAAATAAATATTATTAATTAATTATTATTAAAATTAATATAATAATAACCGGAGAACCTTAGATTTATCATCAAAGACATCTACAAAAAAGAAGAATCTCTACAAGATTACAAAATTAAGACATTATTATACAACCGTAGTAAGATCCATAATTTTTTTGTTCAAAATTTTATTTACAGTCAGTTGTAGAGATCTTAAGTAAATTTGATCATACACATACGCATGAAAAGAAGTTCCCATCGAAATCTAAATAATTATACGTTATACAGAACGTTCGCAAGCTTTCAACTCGAAAATTAGATCCACCAAGTCAAACGATAACCAAAAATAAAAAGAGATGAATACAGAGGAAATAGAAAAAGAAGTATAAAGCGAAAAACAAAAGTAGACAATATTAAATAAAAATAGAGCACACAGACGATGCGTTACCAGAAATCTAACAGAGTCACTAAGGTCCAGCACGTGGAGACGCTAAGTCGTCTAACGTCCTATCCATAATCTTCTTTCTTTTTCCTGTTTAGCCTCCGGTAACTACCGTTTAGATAATTCTTCAGAGGATGATATGTATGAGTGTGAATGAAGTGTAGGCTTGTACATTCTCAGTTCGACCATACCTGAGATGTGTGGTTAATTGAAACCCAACCACCAAAGAACACCGGTATCCACGATCTAGTATTCAAGTCCGTGTAAAAATAGCTGGCTTTACTAGAGCTTGAACGCTGGAACTCTCGACTTCCAAATCTGTTGATTTGGGAAGACGCGTTCACCACTAGACCAACCCGGTGGGTCTTCTATCCATAATCTAGGAGGTTCATGACCAAGTGGTTCACGTGATTGTTCAGACGAAATTCATATCTAAGACCGAACCGTTTTATTTCTTCCCGGACGCAGCGTATTTCTAAATATCCATGGATCTCAACAATTTTTTCAAACCATGGTGCCTCTGTGATACACTTCACTAACTGGTTCTAGAACTGATGAAAAATTCGACGTTGCTGTTGCCTTTTGTTCACCGTTGTTCAATTCCGTAAGTTCAAATCGGTTTCAGGACTGTTACTGGATAATGATAAGTGGGACTTTCTGCTCAGCAACCTGTACATTTTCTAGAGCTTGACCATTAATTGCTTACTCTTTTCCCGTACATGAACCTTCCTTGTTAAGACGATTATACAGGTGAAAACCTAGGTACTTTAGACTTTTTGTATGCGGAACTAAAACGACATCTAGGTTCACCCGCGGACAATCTCCTCTCCTCATAGCGAATTTCACGTGACTCGCTTGATTAATCCTTATCGTTCATTTTCTCCACCATATATTGAGTTACAAATTAAATTTTACAGTTTGGTCCACATCAACTGCTAGAATAACCTTACGGTCAGCAAAAGAGGCAACGATCATGTTGACCGCAGTCGTAAGGGCTGCAGTGAAGATCGAGTATAGGACAGGACCCATAACTGAGCATTGGGGTACGCCCGACTTAGTGTCGAAGAAGTTAGCCTGCTCCTGACCACATCTCACTTAAGAAAATTGTCCGTCCAGGTAGCTACGCAGAAGCAGATAATACGGTTGAGGGAGACACTTTTTAATTTTTACAATAGGCCAGGCAGCCATAACTTATCTAAGATCTGCTGGACATCTAGAAAGACAGCTGAACGTACTTCTTTTCCTCACGGCACTTGCTGCGAGGAAAATGAAATAACCTTTCTCTAAAATAGGCTATATCCTCCGAAGAAACAATCGCTCAAATATCTTCGTCAACACAAAGTAATCGAGCTTTCGTCAAAAGGACTCAAAGACTTGAATACTTGGACAAGTATTTAAGGATCTCATCCTTAGCAGCACCCTATACGTTAAAAGGTTGAAAGACTTTGTCCAGATAAGAAGGAAACTGGTTAATTTTTACTTTGTCACTCCGAGCTTATGATGCATTCAACACCTTCAAAGGAGGAAACATGGGTGAAGGTCGTTGAAATTTCTTCCTGGCCATCCAGAAAGAATCTTTACGCAAAGGGGACAGACCCTGAAAGTAGTTTTTAAATGTCTCGTTCTTAATAGATCTCATGCGTTTCAGCGTGCGAGCGGTCCTGTTGGAAACCTATCTTCTGGTATCCTGTAGCATTGCCACCTACTCCTGAGCCTTCACTTGGTAGCGATGAGGACCATCATATTATATGATAATCTTATATCACACTGAAATATAACAACAACCGACTTCGAAAAATTGCTCAAGATCGAAAGAAGCTTAGTAAGGAAAATCCATCATCCAAAGACAATAGAGGAAAAAAAACAGATTGAAATCTAATAAGAAGATTTACGAAAATCAAGAAGATCTAGAATTAGCGACAAGGAAAATAAGGTTAAATTTCTTGGGGGTCAGGATAGACTCAAACAGATTAAATGAATAAATCTTTGATAAGCTATGAAATATGAAAAGCAAGTCACATTACCTGAAACAGATAAAAGAGGAATTCCAAAGTAAAAGCTTGAAATGAGAGTAGTGTTGCAATAGAGATAACTTGTGAAAAATATAAAAGTTCTTGTGACAGAAAAGAAGAAGTATAAAAAGAAAATGGACAGATGAGCGAAAACGAAGCGATACGCTAAAATGAGAAACTCATGGAAGAAGAGAAAGGAAGTTACGAAGAAATGATAATTGCGTGGTCTTAATTTGACCTTTTCGCATAAAAATAATAATAATAATAATTGTATTTAGTAACTTTTAAATAATAATAAAAGACATTTTTTTTTTATTTTAGAATAACTTGTATAATTTGTTCTGCACATTATATTTTAAAATTTATCTTCTTATATTTCTTACAGTATTCCTTTTTTTTACAATTTTTCATTTATTCCTTTAAATATTCTTATAACTTTTTCTTGCATGACTCACGGTATATATTATTTCTAACAACACAGGTCAGAATTTAAATTTACAAAAAATATGTAATATATATATATATATATATTTGTAGAACAGGAACAAAAACTTATATTAATTCTAGGTCCTATGTAACTTAAAACATCGTTTAAAAGAGGAAAAGATATCTTATACGTATAAATACCGCTTTCCGGCTCTTTTCCTACCGGAACTAAGTTTGTAGCTAAGTTCCTCTCATCACCCTCCCCAGTAAACGGTACTTCTACCATTTTCTATCTCTTACGTTAGACCTATCGCAATTCGAAAGTCCTCTACTACTGTTAAGATCTATTATAAAAGTAGTACCAAAATAAAAGACAGTAGTAGTTCTAAAAAGGGAGTGTACCCCAATCCAACATTTCAACCTTAGTTTGTTGTCCAAACTTATCCCTGTTTCCCCTCCCCTTACGAAGTAAAATCTAAAATCTTGATTCTTACACACACACAAACACAGATGGAAAGTTTTATACGGTTTTTCGTTCTTTTTCACCTTACATAAATTTTATTTTTCGTAATATGTACGTTGCTATTTGTTCAAATAAGGAAAAATAAGCAACCCACTCTCCACGGCTCAAAGAGATGAGGATGATATGCATTATATGTAAATGAGATGTAGTCTTGTAAAGATTTAGACCGAACATTACTGAGCCATGTGGTTAATTAAACCCCAACCATCAAAGTACACCGGTATCCACTGCCTAGCACTGAAATCCGCATAAAAGCAACTAATGTTTTTCTAGGATTTGTACCTCAGAATTTTCGAAAATCAGCTGTTAAAAAATTGATCTTTAACGGCGAGTTTAACTCGCGACTAACCCGATGGGCTTTACATATCTTCTTTTTTTTCCACATCTCATCTATTTACAATCAGTTTCCATAATGGAACTATAAGTATATTGTATAATAATAATAATCACATGATATGGAGTTATAATAATTCAATCAATTAGTAGAGTTAACAGTAATCAATATTCTTAAGTAAAAATATATATTCGTATTCAACTGGTCATTTGCAAAAATTAACACAAACAAATAAATATTAATAAACACGTATGTACACAATCAATTATAAATAAGCACAACGAATGGCTTTAGTGAGACAATAGACACATAACAATATGGGTAGTAACAAGTAACAACAATATATGGTAAGGAAGTAAACAAAAATAATAATAGTATCGATGATAATAATTGCAATTTTTCATCCAATTATAATAAAAATTATAGTAATTTATAAAATGAATAATTATTCCATTGTGGTTGATTTATTTTTAAAAATACAACGGTATATAAAATTGACAAATATTTACAACTTCTAATTTTATTCTTTCTTTTTTTTTTTAACTTTTATTTGTAGTAGCATAAACAAATGTAATTATTAGCGACCTAAATGTAACTACATTATCGTAAATAATGATCAATAAACTCCAAAGAGAAGAAAAAATAAACACAAACTAAGCGAAAACCGCTAAATCACGTTCTTCAAAGGACTATCAAAGAGAAACCGCAACTGCCTTTTTATGCGTTTAATAAATACTTCACATCTGAACCCAGGTTTATTATTAATTCATAATATTTTTATAGAATCTTCAAACTTTTTTGTGGAGGTTTTAATCTTATTGCTTTAAAATCATTTTCCTTCCCTGTACGAAGTAAAGGAAATATTGTGAAAACGAAAAGTTTCGGTTTTCAAATTTCAACGGAAATATCCATTTTGACCATCCGTGAATCCATTTTGATTAGTTTCGGCGTGACGTCTTTATTTTTCTTTTTCTTTTTCCTGTTTAGCCTCCTGTAACTACCGTTTAGATAATACTTCAGAGGATGAATGAGGATGATATGTATGAGTGTAAATGAATTGTAGTCTTGTACATTCTCAGTTCGACCATACCTGAGATGTGTGGTTAATTGAAACCCAACCACCAAAGAACACCGGTATCCACGATCTAGTATTCAAGTCCGTGTAAAAATAACTGGCTTTACTAGGACTTGAACGCTGGAACTCTCGACTTCCAAATCAGCTGATTTGGGAAGACGCGTTCACCACTAGACCAACCCGGTGGGTTCGGCGTGACGTCTGTACGTACGAATATATTTCGTATAACTCAAAAACGTATGCCGTAGAATTTTGAAATTTTGGATTTAGGTCTGCAGTTAACATCTAGTTGTGTACCTTCCCGTTTGATTGCAATCGACTGAACCAAAAGTATCCAAAAAAGCCCAAAATCCCCAAATATGTGGATTTTAAACTTTTTCTTAACTGTAGTAATAAGCCCTTATTGACAGCTTTTCAACGATATATAAGTGGTACTTACTTTCATTGGTTCCAGAGTTATAGGCAAATAAAATTTTAATTAATGAGATATTTGGATCTTACAAGGAAAGGCTATCGGTTCGAATCAGACTTCATCTCCTTTTTTTAATGTAAATAAATTCAATTATTAATAATTAATTATTGGCTCTGATTGTAAAAAAAAGTTAACGAATAAAATAATTCAATAATATCAATAAAAAAAAAAGTTAATACCAGAAGTTATTAATGAAACAAAATGTTACGTACTTTTCATTTAAAAAAATTGTTTATATGTAATTTAATAGGCGTACAAGGAAACCATGTGGTGTTCACATAAGATTTTTTATATTTCTTTGTCGTTAATATAATACTGAGTGACCTATAACTGAAATAAGTATTATAATATTTATCGTATTTACTCGGGTAAATCAATCATTTCAATTGTTATACAATATTTTTAAGAAAATATTCAAAAATATATTATTCATACAAAAAATATCATGTTCTCACTGATTACAACATTTCAATTCCAATATAAACCGATGGAAAATCTTTTCCACGCATAAATCATGCACCTTCTCTAATATAAGAAATGTTGTTCAAAAAAATGCGTGAATTACACAATGAAATATACTATTACAAAGGAAACGAAAAAATCAGTCATTAATGATTAATTATTTTTTTAATTAATCACTTTTTTAATATTTTAAATAATTAATAAGTGAAATTATATTATTTCGTTATTATGTAACTTTTTTTAATTAAATCTAATTTGAAAAATTTTAAAGATTTATTTGGTAATATTTGCTGTTAAACTCGGAGTAAGTGTTTTTTACGTTGCGTAATCATCATCATTCCAAGCTCGTAAATTGGTGGTACTATCTCCACCATAATTGGCACTAGTAGACAATGCAGCATGTCAAAACAGAGATCCCATAATATATTTTTTTCTCGGTTGATCGTAAATATAGACAGTCGAGAGTGTAGTCGTAAATATGAACAGTGGAGGGTGTACTAAGGTTGGCGTTTTGTCAATGATTACTGGAACCATATTTCCGATATTACAAACAAATACTGCGTTTTTTATTTAATAAAAATTTGTAGAATATATATATATATATATATTTAATTATTAAATATTCATTATGTTTAATTTAACGATTTAACTTATATTTTAATAAATTGACTAATTTATTTATTTATTTTAAATAAATATATATAAATCAATGTTTTTAGTCTGTCTGTTCCAACTTAACTCGAGATCTACCGGACAGATTTGTCTAAACTTTTGCACACCTTCACTTTGAAGCCCTGCGGTGAACATAGGCTAATTTTTTTGGACCTCCGACATAACGAAAATTTTACAACGAAATTTAAAACACTTTATTTTTTCCTTAAAGCTTATTTAATTTTCAAAAAAAAATTAATTTTTAGCTAACATTTTCTTTTCAACATTGAATTGATTTATTTTGAAAAAGGCTGAAGTTTTAACGTAAAGTTATTCCTAAGTTTCAATTGATTTAGCGCATATGCATATGTAAATTTTACGATTCATTCATTTACAATTTTTTACAGCTGTTTAACAACATAAATAAATAGCTGCTTTTGTTTATCCTCTGTGTGTGTGTTACTAATTTAAAGTGTGTAAAGTATTTAATTGTAATATTTTTAATTCTTTGATCTTTTTTCAAAACATCATGCGATACCTAAAACACATTCTTCAATTGGGAGAAATACAAAAAAAAGCACGTATGATGAAAACTGTTCGTGCGGCAGAGACTGAAGACGAAAGACAGCCAAGATTGGAAAGCAACCGAATACACTCAGCCCAATCCCGTTCGACTGAAACAACTGAGCAACGGGAAATGCAATTAGGTTTGGGAGCCAAGCCCCCATGTCGGTAAATTAAAAAAAAAGGATTTTCTGTTATCAGATAACGTAAATAAATTGCATGAAATGTTTTCTAAAAACATTAAGCTCTTAACTTGGAGTAAAGTTGATAACGTCAAAAATTTTCCGGTTGAAAAAAGATCTTTGGAAACCTGGAAAACCAAAGCGCCGAGCGAAGCGAGGGCTAGTTGGGAGGTCCGAGGACCGAGCGGCTAGTATTTTATAAATAATAATTTTCAAAGTAGGTTTTTGTTGTAAAACATATACTTGGTAAGTTATATGCAGAAAACCAGTTTATGAAAATTATATACATTTTTTAAAAGCACAAATTTCCAATATTATGGTTTGAGATATTGGCTCAATAATTGAAAAAAAAGCAAAAAACTATGAGTAGACGTAATATTGAATACTTTTAAAGAAAATAAATTACTTAAAGAAATATCAGAGAAAAATATCAGTGAAAATTTAATGTTACCTATAAAGTGGACAACTTAAAAACAAAAAAAAACTTTCATTAGATTTAACAATTTGTTAAAGATTACGTTTAAGAAAAAAGTAAAAATTTTTATTACAGAAATGAAATTTCTATTTTTAATAACAATGATTACTTATAAAATAATTATAAAGGATATTTTATTGTTTTGCGAGACTTTGCAGATAATTTAAAATTTACATTTTATTACAACAAAAGTAATAACTACACTATTATTAAAAAAAACAACGTTTTTTTCGTTTATTCCCGAAAGCTACTGAACTAATCATTACGAACATTTAAATGTAGCTTTCTGATGCCCCTGGGTATGTTCACCAACCTCATTACTACTGTATAAATCATAAATAGAAAAAATATACATAAATAACCTAGATCTTTATTAATTCTATTTAATGTTGTTGTCTACATCGATCATTGTCTATGACAATATCGATTTTTTTCGGAAAGACCGTTATAATACTTGTGATTAATTGAACTCTAGTCACTAAAGTAATCCGTATTCACTGTCTAGTTTTCAAATCAATATAAAAGCAACTAACTATTACTAGGATTTGAGTGTCAGAACCTTCGACTTCGAAAATCAGCTGTTAAACAAAAAACAATAATTACAATTATTGCTACAAACAATAATTACCTAACGGAATTCTTTTTTTCTGGACGGAAGTCTATGCGGAGCTATTAGATAAGAATCACTAAAAATAATGCTCATTTTCTTTGCCATCAATATATATATTTTCTCATTAAATTCACAGCATCATCACCAGTTTTTTGTTCTTCTATACCATTAGTTCTCAAAGTGGACGATAACGCCCTCTTGTGGACGCTGGAGGCCCTCACAGGGGGGACGGTAGGAGGCCTACAAAAAACTGGAGGCGGTCTAGGAAAGTGATTGGCTGATTAAAAAATTAGGTTTTCCTGATATTTCAAACTAAAATTAAATACCTACTACACTAGTAAAAAAACTTAACGGGACACTTATATTTCCCGTTAAAGCCCATCATGGGTAACAACGGGGGGGGGGGGGGGTTGTGGCGATCGGAATCGTCACAAGGCCTAACCTAAACCCTTATGAAGGTTGGGACATATATATTTAATGATAAAAAAATTATTGTATTTAAATTACTTTAACTCTGCAAACAAGAGGCTTAGAGAAACGAATAAAAAAAAATTGAAGATTGAATACTCTACTTTTCGACAATATACTTCATATTTCATAAATCATGAAAAAAAATTAGTGAGAAGAAAAGTTTTAAAAATTTGAAAGTATTTCTTCGTGTTTGACCGAGCGCATCGAGAAAAGACATTTTTTCAGTAAACGGCAATAAAATTGTTTAAAATCATAAGACTTTAGCTTTAATTTCTGTTTTTGTACGTCTCTCTACGGTTTTTTTCAACCTAAATATTCTAGTTTAAAACGAAAATGCCACTTTTGTCTTCCAACTTCCAAATATGATTAAATATGTGTTTTAATTGTTATCATTTAAAATATAAGTTTCAACTCAGAAATATGGTAAACCTCGATTAAAAATATATTAAAATATTATTTTTTTACAGATGGGATTATTATTTAGAATGTAAAAGCATTCTGCGGGTACTAGAAAGTTTTTGATTCTCAATGTAGGCGGTGGGCGAAAAAATTTGACATCAGTGTTCTATACAGTGAATTTCTAAATTAAAACGCCTACCGTTCTGATCCAGACTGTTCAATTAAAGTTCTAAATCATTAATTTTAACATCCTTGTCGGTACATTCCAGGAGTAATTTATCAATTTCTGTTTCATTACCACAAAAAGCTTTTGTATCACTAACTAACGAAACTGGTAATCTGATTTAACTATATACCTAAATCCATTTTTATGTTCGGTCATTGATTCGATTTGTGAATAATTTTTTTTTATTTAATAAATTAAAGGCTGTTTTTAAGATCAAAGTTTAAATCTTTTTTCGTTACCTTATTGGCGCGCGCGCGCGCGTGTGTGTGTGTGTGTGTGTAGGAGTTCTACAACCCCATTCTTCGTTTTTAGCATTACACATACATCTATACGGATTTTCCGAAAGTCCGGAACAAATAAAATGAAAAGAATTTTTGCATCCATAACATTTAAATCTTATCTTCTTCAACCGACAGTGGCTCGTTATAGATTACGCAGACAGCCGACATAGCTTCAATTTTTTTTCCTGTTTCGCATCCGGGAATCACCGTCAGATATTACATCAGAAGATGATATATATATGAGTGTAAGTGAAGTGTAATCTTGTACAGTCTCAATTCGAACATTTCTGACATGTGTAGTTAATTGAAACCCAACCACCAAACAACACCGGCATCCGCGATCTAGTATTCAAATCCGTATAAAAGTAATTGACTTTACTAGGATTTGAACGTTGGAACTCTCGATTATGAAATCAGCTGATTTGCGAAGACGCGTGCACCACTAGACCAACCTGATGGGTTGACGTAGCTTTAACTTAGTTATGTTATACACCACTTATTTTCGCTGCAAATTCCCTCTTCTCTAATGAAATCTAGCGAAAGCATATATATAAAAATTTATTAAAAAAAAAAACAAAAAAAAACTGAAAATTATGGAAAAAAAGAATTTTCTTTTTTTAACCAAAACTGAAATGTTATTTGAACTAACGAACGAACAAGCAATTTCGTATCGGTGTACAGAATTTAAAACCACGCCCGCTTTCCTCGACTGATAATAAAAATAATAATAATATTTTAAAAATAAAATCTCATGTTTCTTTTTAAAAACTATTTCTTTAATATCACTCACATTACAAACAATATAAGAGATACATTAACATTATGAAAATTTAATGCATTCTGTTATGTCATAATACATAATATTTGTACTTAAGTAAAGCTAGCATTAGTTTACCCACCCAGCATTAACATTAAGCTAGCATTACCATTAGTAATGCACCGAGTTTGAAGTTGTACGTATAAAACTTAGCCGAATTCACTAACCTTTTTCGCATGTTACTTTCTTACTGCAAGTACTTATTTACTGTACACCATACTAACCTTTCTTCTTTATAACTTCCCATAACAGATAATCCGTCTTTAAATTTAAAATTCAATATTTTACCTTATCGTACATGAAGATATATACATTTATAATTCCTAACTTTTGGTTTTACTACATATCTAATAATATGAAAAGACTTATAATAATACCTAACCAATGATTTATGAAAGAAGTGAATTTAAATGGAATCCACATCGGTGGTCTGAGAAAACTCATATGCTTTAGATGAATCAAATTTCAAACTACGATTTTCGGTGAACATTTAGTAAGGCATGATCAAAAAAACCTATAATAGGCTCTTTCATTCTAGAATAACGTGTCATGTAGACA
Source organism: Lycorma delicatula (assembly GCF_047948215.1). Taxonomy (NCBI): domain Eukaryota; kingdom Metazoa; phylum Arthropoda; class Insecta; order Hemiptera; family Fulgoridae; genus Lycorma; species Lycorma delicatula. The sequence continues at coordinate 44,099,523 of NC_134466.1, forward strand.
ACTAATCCAGAATCAAAAATATAAACCTACTACACTAAAAACAGCTGTTTAAATTTAAAAATTGAAAAATTTTATTTTTATTTTGACAAGTGTTGATCTATTTGGTAGATTTCATAAGAAAGCTACCTATTGTAATGTGTACAATGATTCGACTTCCGGAAAATTTCGACATATCTTCGCTTTTCACATCGCCCAAACCCCAAAACCACTGTAGCTCAAAAGTTTATATATATACTTCACTTTCTTGTGGCCACGATAACTGCCGTAATTTTGCGTCAATCACTTTCAAATTATTCCTTAAAAATAACTCGTTCACAAATCTTGGTCGAGTTTGTTAACGACCAAAATCGGTCTATGGGGTGGAAATGGGTGGGAGGCTTTTTCGAAAAAAAACAAAATATCACTGCAACTTTATTGTAAAGTAAAATATCGAATTCATTTAAGTTCCTACTATTCTTTGGATAAGAGCATAAAACATATTTAAATAAAGTATTTTGCTATCACCAATCATTGCCCCAGGGGGTGGGAAAAATGGGGTTTTTGAGACAAAAAAAAAATCAAATCATACCTCTCTTAATAGGGATATTATTGAATCTGTTTAAAGAGATCGTTAGTCCCTAAACATAACCTAAAATTTTTATCTGTAACAATTTTTAATATGGCCAATCCTTACGGCAAAGAATGACCAAAACCAAAAAAAAAACCATAAAACACAAAATATCACTATAACTTTCTTATTAAGTAAAATATCGAATTCTTTTTAAAGTTCCTACTACTCTTTGGATAAGGGTTAACTTATCTAAGTAAATTTATTATACTATATCACCAACCACTGGCCCAAGGGGTTGAAAAAATGTGGTTTCGAAGAAAAAAAGAATCATATGTCCCTTAATACTCACAGTATTGAATCGGTTTAAAGTGTTCGTTAGTCCTCTAAAAATTAACTAAACTTCTGTCTCAAAAAAAGTTTTGATATGACCAACCCTTACGGCAAGGATGACCCCAAAATGTTACTGGAATTTTAAGAAAATGGGGCTTGCATGCTAAACATGTGAAAAGTTTTTTCGCATGCAACCATTGTCGTAGTGAGTAAGTTTGAAGTTTTTCTTAACTTTAAGGTGGAAATATTTTTTATCCCCTAATTAACACCGGTGAAATCTACCTCCGCCTTTCTGCGGGCAGAAAGGGATTTTTTTTTTTGTTTTATTAAAAATAGTTGAAGTAACTATAAGATAACCACGACTAAATTCATATGAACATACGGTCCGAATGAACCAATCAATACTAAACAAACAGATTTTCAATAAACCCTTTAATTATAATGATCAAGATGGCTATGTTAAACAGATGAAAGAAGAGCTTAATTAGTTTAAAATTACAGAATATGGCTCTCTACATCGAAAAGAAATTGATTTAAAGGTTCCTGTAGGTGAAAAGAAAAAACTTGGTAGAAGAGAATGAACTGAGTCCAAAGTTAAACAGTCCGAATAATAATGAAGAACTTCTGGAAAGAAAGAAAGAAACTACAAGCAATTATATTTGCGTAATTCTTGAAAACCTAGCCGCGGAAATAAAAATAATGATTAATTTTTTTTTTTATGGACCTTATAAAATCAATTTTCTCAGAATTAAATTATTTACAAGTTTTGATATTAATATTTTACGGAAAATTAAGTAATAAACATCGTATATAAATTTTGTTGAATTTTGTGGATAACATTTTTTTTTAAAGTTATTTCTTTTATTCTCCTTTATACTTTTAAATACTGAAAGGATACTAATTGTTATTGTAGGTAACGGCTGCTGAACCGATTTAGATGTACAATCTCGCGTTGGAATCCTTACGTTACCGGAAGTGTCATATGCTATATAAATATGTATATGTATATATATATATATATATATATATATATATTTAAATAATTTTTTTGAAATTTGAAAACAATACTAACACAAAATTTTTCACCCGCACGATCTTTATTTATCCTATGTTAGTAATTATCCTATAACAAAAAACTATGTTTTTCAACAATGTTTCTTATTAGGAGTCGTGTTTTTTTTTAATTTTTAATGTTTATCTCTCATTATGATACTTTTTAAGGTAATTATACAGAGTGTTTCTAAAATGGTGGGCTGGCTATACTTTTTAGGATTCTACTTGTAAAACTAAACAAAAATATATCCTTAGGAAAAATGGTGATTTCTCATTCGTTCTCTCACTGTCCGCCATTTTATTATTTTTATATAAAAATTTATGTCTCAAGTTCGGATACAGGAATCACATTAATATATGGTAAACGTATGATAATAAAGCTTTAAAATCAGCAAAAAATCAGGATTTCAATACCTTCGCAAATTACCAAAATGGCGGCCATGTTTATTTTACAATATATCTCCATAAATATTAGTTTTATCAAAATTTATGTTATTTGCTAAACTATTAAGCTTTTAATTACGAACAAAATGAAATTTATTTTTGAAAATCGCTTAAGAAATAGTACAGTTATGGGAGAAAATCGATGTTGTAATTATCTGTATGTTTTCATGTCCTTCACGTTACGTTCAATTCGATGAAATTGTTTTTATTTATTGCCAATTCCATTACTGTAAATTAGTATCAAATTAGGTATTCACAGAATATAGATATTCACAGAATAATAGATATTAAATATTCTTAATATTTAAATATTAATATAAATAAATATTCCTAATATTAAATATTATTATAATATTAGATATTAGATATTCACAGAATAATAGACCTAATAATTATTACACAAAATTAAAACATCAATTTTCTTCGTAACACACTAAATATATATAGAGATTAACTGAACACAACTGAAAGTTTTATAAAACATTAACATATTGAACATTACGGAACTTCACAAAATTTAACCTTTCCCTTTTTCCCTTTCTCTTTTCCCATTTTTCATTTTCACCTTATATTACCTTTCCCCCTTTTCTTCCTCCTTTCCATTTCATACTCCTTTTCGCTTTCCTTCCCCCGTTTCTATTTCTCTTATTTTATTTTCTCCATCTTTCCTCCTTCCCCTTTTCTTCCCTCTTCCCTCTTTCCATTTTCTTTCCCCGTGTTTGTTTTCCTCTTTCTTCTTTTTTTCCATTTCCCCCTTCTTCCCTTTTTTTATCTTTTTTTCAATTTTTCCCTTTTTCGATTTTTTCCTTTCTCCCTTTTTCCCCGCGCGTAAATCGGTACAGTATTTTTTAGACTAAAGCGGACACACAGACAACAGATAGTGCTGTTTTTAAAAAATAGCATGTTTTCACCTGTCACAGACGTGACATCTTTCTTTATTTTTCCTGTTTAGCCTCCTGTAACTACCGTTTAGATAATACTTCAGAGGATGAATGAGGATGATATGTATGGGTGTGAATGAAGTGTAGTCTTGTACATTCTCAGATCGACCATACCTGAGATGTGTGGTTAATTGAAACCCAACCACCAAAGAACACCGGTATCCACGATCTAGTATTCAAGTCCGTGTAAAAATAGCTGGCTTTACTAGGACTTGAACGCTTGAACTCTCGACTTCCAAATCAGCTGATTTGGGAAGACGCGTTCACCACTATACCAACCCGGTGGGTAGATGTGACATCTTTTCTTTTTTTTTTATATTCCCACCTACTCCTCTGGAACGGATCTACAATCAAGTTTGACTCGCGCCAGAGGAATGATATCTTAGGTATATAAAAACACACGCGTATTCGAATGCAACGTTGTGTCAAAATTTCAAAGCAATCGGTGAAGAACTTTCGGAGATTTAAGATTTTGAACAAACGAACATTCAATTTTTTTTTATACAGATTTCTGTAGTTTTGTTTTTAATAATAAAAGTTGTTTTTTTTTTCGTTTTTCGTAAAGGTTATTACATAAATTTTCTCCTAGTTAAATTCTGTACAAGTTTTGATAATAAATTTATCTATTTTTTAGTTATTTAATAATATTTTTGTGTACTTCAAATCTAAAAAAGACGTGAATTTCGTCACCAAATGTTTCTATTTTTTTTTTTTGTGTTGGATATCACAAAACCTACGGAAATACAATTCTGAAATCTATTTTATTTGATTTTTGAAATTAAGAAACATAAGAAATAATGTAGTTTTCTTCTTACATAACGTCTAAAAATTTCAGAATGACCTCATTTCACCAGGAAACCAAAATCCGGGCCAAATTTTTCGCTAGCCGTAACTCGATAACAAAACGTTTACAAACAAATGTTTGTATGAATATTTTTCTTATTTTACGCTCTAAAATCAATTTCCAAATTATTTCCCTACCTTCAAAATCAATCTGTATATTACGAGATCATATATAAAACAAAACAAATAAATATTTAACTTTAATAAGCCAAAATATTGCTAAGGAATTCATTATATTGAAAATGTTTCAAATTTTTCAACTTTTGCGTGAATAAATGACACTTAAATGTGATTTACATGTCATTGAGACAGTGTGCCGTAATAATATTTCTTAACTTATTAAAAATTGTATTATATACAGGTAACTAAAAAAACAAAATGTTCAATTTAGTGGAGATGAGTGGAGCATAGGCTGAGTTAGAATTGTAGAAAACAGAACATCGAAAGCTTCCTAAGCCTACGAGAACCCACTGGTAAGTACGGTAGTACAAAAAATGCATGATTAAAGAGGTGAAGGAGTGGAGAAATAATCTGATCAGGCAAGATGCGTCAGGTTATTCCATTAAGGTATGTAAAACATGATTACGGGGGAGAATTACCGACTGTAGCATAAATAAATACTCTATTACTTAATATTGGTCTTCCACTTTATTACTGAAGTTTACTTTTAAATTAAATTTCTTCCGCAGAAATGAATTACTGAATACTAAAAATAACTAACTTAATAAAGACCACCATCCCAGCTACATTTTCTACAGAAGCTTAATTTAGAGCGATAGTTAGCTTACATTCAGGTAAGAGTTTTATAAATTTCAGATTAAATTTACATGAACTGGAGTAAAATTTAAAAATTCTTTCATTTTTTTAAAATTAACTTTCTCAGTTCTCGTTTTAGTTAAAAAAAAATCCAATATCATAAGAGAATATTTTTACATTTATCCGTTTAATATTTCAGATTTTATATAATAATTATATTTATTTATTATTTTATTACTTAATATTGTTGAAGGTAAAGCTTGTATTTTTTCAGTATGTTTTAGGTAGATTTCTTATAAAGTTACCTGTTGTAACGGGTACCATGATTCGACTACCGGAAAATTTCGACATATCTTCGCGTTTCACATCCCCCAGACCAAAAACCCAGTGTTTTTTGGTCTATATATAAATTCTACCATTTTTCCTTTTCCTCCCGTTAATTCACCATTTATATTTTCCTTTCCTCTATTCGCCCTTCTCTTTCTTCATATTCCCCCTTTCCGTTTCCTTTACCGTTTTTACTTTTGCCCTTTTTTACATTTTCCCCTTCTTTCCTTTTACGTTTTCCGATTTTTCCCATTTCCCCTTTTTCCCAGTGCGTAAATCGTTCCAGTAGTTTTTTTTAGCCAATAACGGACACACATATCGAAAACGTTTTAATGGAATGGTAAAATATTTAGTATAGCGTGTGTTGCTTTTACGTCCAACACATAGCGCTGTTTTTTCTAAAAAACATGTATTTACCTGTGTGAATGTTTTTACCACAGGTGTGATATCGTTTGTATATAAATAGTCGGTATATAAAAACACGCGCGTGTTCGAATCCAACGATTTGTCAAAATTTCAAAGCAATCGGTGAAGAACTTTCGGAAATTTAAATTTTGAACAAACGAACATTTACATTTATATATATATATATATATATATACAGAGCGTATGACGAAGTTCTCCCAGGACTTTGATAACCTATTCTACTTGTGAAAGTAAAAGAAAAGGTTCAAATAAATATATGTCCTAAATCCTTCGTTTGTAAGTTACAGCCAGTGGGGGATTTTACTCGGATTTCAGCTACCCCGGTGAAATGAGTCGTACTGAAATTTTTAGGACGTCAATTAAAGAGCAAAATTAGTGGTTTTTTTATGGTTATTGAAATGAAAAATCTAATAATGTAGCTCCCAGAAGCACATCTGCAGTAATTTTTTAAACATCTGCGGTGAATTCAATAAATTGTGGTAGAAAACCATGTTTTTATGTTTGACGTACAATAACATTGTTAAATAAGTAATAAACACATACAATTTTTAAACAAAGAATTGAAGTCTCAGAATAGAATTTTTTGAGTATAAAATTTAATTGTGAATAAAATCGTGTAAGTTAAATAAAAAAAAAGTTAAAAAATTCGAATTTTATTTCACAAACGTTCTATTTCAAAAGGTCTTGTATATTTAAAAAAAATTCGTAAAATAAGTGCGAAATATATGTTTGATTATAAAAAAGCTGAAAAATGACACCACTGATTTCATACAGAGATCTTTAATTAAAAATTACTTAACAAATTGACATTTACAGTCATCCCATGAATTTCATAGGAATTTGTTAATAAAAAAAAAAAAAAAAAATTAATAATGTGGTTGCATACCTTTCACTAGCTAAACTAACATTATACGGTTATTTATCGAAAAAGATAAATAATAAAAAATAAATAATAATATGTAGATAAAATAATAAAAATAAAAATTAATTTGACGCTAACGTTTTAATTACTCAATAACTTCAATTACTCTCGTTTTAATTACTCTATATATATATATAAAACAATTAATGGCCATAGATCCTCTGGTAATAGAGCATATTACGGTAAACAATCAGAAAATTAAAATAGGAAAACAATTTAAATATCTAGGGGAAATAATAACTTATAATTTAAATGAAAAAGTGACATGGCAAAACAGGACAAATAAAATAATTAAATCCCAAAAATTGACTTGGTCAACTATAACAAAAAATGCCTTTCTGCTAAAACAAAACTTAAACATTATAAAAATGTAGTTCAGCTAGAAGTCACCTACGGAAGCGAGACCCTTTTCAAAATCACTCAGAAAAACCGAATTTATAAAATTCTGAAAATAGAGAGGAGAATTATCAGAACGTGTATCAATAAAAAACACCAAAAAGAAAGCCGATGGTGGATTGTGTCAAATGAGGTGGTGTATCGAAAAATACAGCCTGTTACTGATACTATGCGGAAAAAAAGAATCTCTTTCTTTGGTCATCTCATAAGGACACCGGAAACAAGACTGTCAAGAAATATCACTGAAAAGCTCTGGTTCCAAAAGCTAGAAGTAGGATGGATCAAAGAAATTAGAGAAGATATGTAAGAATTGGGAATTTCCCTGACTGACCTACAGAATAAAACTCGAAAAATTACAAAGCTAAAAGACAAAAGCATTAGATTTAAACAAAAGACAGACAAACGACTAAATACAACGAAGAGGGTGTTTACGGATGAAGAAAAGAAAGCAAGATCTGAACGGATGAAGAAATACTGGGCAGTTCGGAAGAGTAAAATAACACGCTTTTCTCAGGAAAGATCCAACTAAAATTGACTTAAGTGGTCCCATGTTGGCCGTAAAAGCATAATAATAATAATAATAATAAAACAATATTTCGAGACTAATGTATAATGAACGCCCAGAAAAAACTACTGAAAGAAATTTGTTTATATGTCCTTTTAAGGTTTTAATATACACTAAAAAAAGGAAAGTTTTGAAATCCTTAGGTTTAAATGTTAAAACAGAGTAAGATTATATTTTAGTATTTTTTTCATTTCTCGGTAAGAAATGAAAATATAAACTTGATTTTTGATGTTTGCAATTTTCTTGTGAATATTTAAAAACCGATTTCTACGACAGATATTTATAAAGTAAAGACGGCTGGGAAATTTCTTTCCTTAAAGTAGGCAAATCTGTGTCGTTCATGACCACGCTAGTAATATAAACACTGCATTGTTGTCTGTGAGTGGTTGCGTTGCAGTATACTTGATTACGTGTGAGTTAATACGTTATAAAATAAATAGGAAAATCGATGTTGCCGCCGACTGTGAAATACGTAGATATACGTTTTTTAAACCATCAAAACGTTAAGCTGGTTGAAATTCATAGGCAGTTGGTTGCTCTGTACGGTGATAATGTAATGAACAACAAAAACGTCCGAAAATGATGTGAAAGGTATAGAAATAACAGAAAAAATGTGCATGATGAAAAATGTTCGGGAAGGCCCCCAATAATCACCGATGACTTTTTGAAACGCATCGATGATGAAATCACAAAAGATCATCGCCTCTTTTTTCCCTGATGTTTCAAGAGCTGTTATTGGTCGCATTTTTCATGACCATTTAGGCTTCAGAAAGGTTTGTGCTCGATGGGTACCGCACGTCTTAATGGTACGTTACAAAAAAATCCGAATGGAATCTGCTTTGGAATTTTTGATGCGCTACACAAAAAATCAATTGACCAGTTCCTTAATTCAGTTGTTATCGGCGATGAAGCGTCGATTTCGTATTACACGCCAGAGAGAAAACGGCAGTCAAGTGAATGGCGTCATTCTCAATCACCAACTAGACAGACAAAGGTCAAGCCACATCCACTGGGACGCAAACTGATGTCCACAGTCTTTTGGGATCGGTTTGGCATACTGTTGATTTATTTCATGCCGCATGGAACGACTGTAAATGCAGAAGTTTACTGCGAAAAGTTACGGCGCGCCATCAAAATCGGCGACGTGGGCGGCTGACCGACGGCGTCGTCCTGCTGCACGAAAATACACGGCCACATTTTGCGGTTCAGAATTTACTGATAACATTTGAATGGGAAATTTACGATCACCCATCATACAGTTCAGACTTAGCTCTTTCTGTTTACCGTTTAACTGGGAAATTGAAAGAATTTTTGAGTTCGTTGGTGACGATGAACTTAAGAAATGTTGCTAATCAGTGGCTAAATGGACTGGCAGCAGAAGAATACGAGGGTATATTGAAACTGATGTATCGTTACAATAAATGTCGTAATTCATGCGGCAATTATATAGAAAAATAGTATAAGATACGTAGTTTAACAGAAATAAAAAAAATATTTATAAAGTTTACAGAATAAATTTTTTTATAATGAAACCTTCTTTACTTTAGAGGTAACCTCTCGTAGATTTTCCGAAATTCAAGCATAAAAGGGGTAAAGAATAGTAAAAAATTTTGAAATTTTCCCTATTTCAGACTACAATAAACGAGATGTTAAGTAGATTTGGGTTTGCATAAACTTCAGATAAATATTTAAAAACGATTTTCGATTTTTTTAAGAGGTGTGGCAGAGTATGACGTGCCAGCTCAACCAACGCAGCCACTGCTAGTGTTACTGTATATGTGACGCGACTGGGTTGTACCTGCCTCCGGTTACTTGACTAAAAAATTTTAATTTAAGAAACTGACCGCGTCGGGAACCGTATATTTCCTCGGGCTAAGCCGCAACGAGAATAATAGAATTATTATAATTTTATTAAGTAAACGATACTTTTATAATACTACTTACTTATTTACATATAATGTTAAAAATACAAATTTATAATTAAGAATAATTTGTGTATAATTATAACCAGTTTTTTTTATATTTTAATAAATTACGATATATTTTTTCTACAAGTAATGCTTGTTGATCTTACGATGAAATAAAGTTTAAAATATGAGACTAATTTAAAGGTAAAAACTGTTGATTAAAATAATTTGCATAAAATATTAATATTCTAATTTTGTATAAACTGTAATAAAATGAGGAAATTTAATTCAAAACACGTTGTTTACATTATTTCTTCATTTAATTTATGTATTTTATATAATTTTATTATTCCATAAATTTATTTATAATTTATATAAAAACTGAGTTGTTTAGGAATAATTAATTATTTTTAATCACTGAATAAAACACACTAAAAATCGATGTATTTAAAAATTAAATGTTTTTCAATATAAATAAAATAATATAAACTGTTTTACTTTCCTGACATTGTAGATCTACGGCTACGCTGGAAGAAGGAATTTTGGTAGTCCGTCAAAAAGTGGGGTATGGGCTTTTGCATTTCTCTACATTTCATGACAGAGGGATCCCAAAAATCAATCAAAAGGTGTAATAATACAAAGTTTAACAATAAAAAAGTAGGTATTACAATAGAATTTCATATAATTCATCCCCACGCTCAAAAAATTAATTATAAGTAACTTTTTATAGGTTGCTCATTTTTTGTTGTACATTTAGACCACTGAACATACAAAATAGGAAGAGAAAAGATTACGGAGGTAGAAAAATTCTGTTATTTGGGAAGGAGAATTACTAAAGATGGACAAAGCAGTAGCGATGACGAACACAGGAGAAACAAGCCTTTGGTCAGAAATATAAATTGTTTACATCATATGATAAAGTAATATCTTTGTTAATTATGCACATATTTTCTAATATGATTTCTCTATCGATGAACCATTTTCGAAAATTTATTAAGAGTTACCAAAATGCGAATTATCCCTTAGGAAAGTTTTTAATAAATAAATGAAAATATAATAATTAAAAAAAAAAATTGCTGGTTTTCTTTATAAATAACATTATTTGGTTTAAAATAAATTACAACTTTTGTTTAAATATTTTTTATAACAACTTTATTATAAATTTTTAAAAAAAGAAAGTTTATTTATAAAAGTTTCAAAATTGTTTTCCCTATTCCCGTTACTTTTTAATCTTTACATATAACTATCAGTTGTTAAAGAACAATTTAGATCCGGAGTAACAGTGCAAGGTGAAAAGATAAAGGTGTTACGATTTGCTGATAATATAGAAATTCTAGCTAGAGAATAAAAAGGATTTAGAAGGAACAATGAACGACACGGATAAAGTCCTATGGAAGAACTACCGCATGAAAATAAACAAGAACAAAACGAAAGTAATGAAATGTAGAAGAAATAATGAAGATGGATCACTGAGTATAAAAACAGGAAGAGAAAAGAGTATGGAGATAGAAGCATTTTTGTTTTGGAAAGTAGAATTACTAGATGTACGAAACAGGAGGGATATAAGACGCCCAATAGCACAGGAGAAACGAGCTTTCAGTCAGAAATATAATTTGCTTAAATCAAAAATTAATTTAAACTTCAGGAAAACATTTTTGAAAGTATATTTTCGGAGCGTAGCTTTATATCGAAGTGAAACTTGGACGATCGGAGTACCTGAAAATTAATGATTAGAAGCTTTTGAAATGCGGTGCTATAGGAGAATATTAAAAATCAGTTGCGTGGAAAAAAGTGACAAAGAAAGTGGTGTTGCGGCAAATTGATGAAGAAAGAAGCAATTGGAAAAATACAGTTAAAAGAAGAGACAGACTTATAGGCCGTATATTAAGGCATTCTGGAATAGTCGCTTTGATACTGGAGGAACAGTTAGAAGGGAAAAATTATGCAGGCAGGCAACGTTTGTAATATGTAAAACAAAAATGTTAGGGGTGTAGAATGTAGGGGGGTATACCAAAATGAAACGACTGACACTAGATGGGGAATCTTGGAGAGCTGCATCAAACCAGTCAAATGACTGAAGACAAAAAAAAATTTTCTGTGGATTAAAAAAATGTTTCCACTGAATATCATAAAATATTGCTGATTTATTAAAACGAATGATTTTATTTATACAAATTACACAGATAGTTTATGATTTTTCCAACACTTCCATGTTTTAAATTAGCAAGTTTCATAACCGTAAAAATAAATAATGTATTCAGTAATTGGTTTTGTTTGGCATTTCTCCCGACACCACCCCATTCGGTCACCTTAAAGAAAAAGACCGAATGTCTGTGCCACAAACAGCTACTGAGCCACGAAACAGTTTAGCGACCAGTGTCCTAATTAGCTCCTAGAGCTAACCTAAAAGCGTGAGCGGAATAAGCGTGATACCATACACCACTCGCTTGCGTGTCCTACCGCCCACTTGTCATATAACACTAAAAATGGGTAGATGCACCCCGTCAATTACTAAAACATATATGACTATCAATAATTAATTTATCTTATCAAAGACAGCAATTCGCTGCCACGCCTAGACCGCTGAATGCCAGCAAATACCTGTCCACCATTACAGCGCTGGTAGCTTTAATCTAGCTAGTAGCCAGTCATATCTCTCGGTTAGCTTCCTACAGCAACGCGGTAGGAGTCTTTTCCCTTAGATAAATTACAGATGTCGGTTGAACAAAGCAACCGCCTCAAGGAACTTCTAGACGGTCCGACAATGCGGCTCTCGCCACATTGACTCGCTGCTTGTAAGTGGCTAATTTTCCCCTTGACCTCTAAGTTCCAGGGTGGCCTGAGTTCTGAGCCCCCCCCCCCCAACAGCTGAGCAATCGAACATCTTGTGTTCGTTCGATTGGACCTCCTCGCAGACGCACAGCTCATCAGTTGCCAGGTGGAACCGAAACAAATATTGGTTTAAATTTACAAGGTCGGAGAGTACTCGGGCTCCCGTTGCCCTTAAAAACGAAGGAGAGACATACCATCCCCCCAGATCCTGTATAAATCTATAAAAGCAACTTTCCTTAGTAGTGGCGTGCCTTTCTTGCTTGTACTCAGTGGTATAATAAATAATATCCTAAAATTTAAAATGATAAACGAAGATAAATCAATAGATTTATTGGGAGGTGATTTTGGGGACGTAGGAACAGAAAAAATTAACGGTTGTTTGAATTTTGAAAATTTTCTCATATACGAGTATCATTATTTTTCCACTGTATAAGAACAAATAACCAATACTAATAAAAATAATAAATGCCATGAGCTGATGATATAGTAATTCTAGCCGAGATTAAAAAGGATTTAGAAGAAACAATGAACGGCATAGATGAAGTCCTACGCAAGAACTATCGCATGAAAATAAACAAGAACAAAACAAAAGTAATGAAATGTAGTAGAAATAACAAAGATGGACCACTGAATGTGAAAATAGGAAGAGAAAAGATTATGGAGGTAGAAGAATTTTGTTATTTGGGAAGTAGAATTACTAAAGATGGACGAAGCAGGAGCGATATAAAATGCCGAATAGCACAAGCTAAACGAGCCTTCAGTAAGAAATATAATTTGTTTACGTCAAAAATTAATTTAAATCTCAGGAAAAGATTTTTGAAAGTGTATGTTTGGAGTGTCGCTTTATATGGAAGTGAAACTTGGACGATCGGAGTATCTGAGAAGAAAAGATTAGAAGCTTTTGAAATGTGGTGCTATAGGAGAATGTTAAAAATCAGATGGGTGGATAAAGTGACAAATGAAGAGGTATTGCGGCAAATAGATGAAGAAAGAAGCATTTGGAAAAATATAGTTAAAAGAAGAGACAGACTTATAGGCCACATACTAAGGCATCCTGGAATAGTCGCTTTAATATTGGAAGGACAGGTAGAAGGGAAAAATTGTGTAGGCAGGCCACGTTTGGAGTATGTAAAACAAATTGTTGGGGATGTAGGTTGTAGAGGGTATACTGAAATGAAACGACTAGCACTAGATAGGGAATCTTGGAGAGCTGCATCAAACCAGTCAAATGACTGAAGACAAAAAAAAAAAATGCCATGAAAATATAATAAATTTGTAGTCAGCTTTTTTACTTCCTTGCACGAAGAAATAAGTATGTGATCCCGAAAAATTACGGTTTTCCGATTACAATGGAAATATCCATTTTGACCATCCCTGAATCCATTTTGACTAGTTTCGGCGTGACGTCTGTTCGTACGTACGTATTTATCACGCATAACACAAAAATGATTAGCCGTAGGATGTTGAAATTGTGGATTTAGGACTGTTGTAATATCTAGTTGTGCACCTTCCCTTTTGATTTAAAGGGACTTTTTGGGCTGACCTAAAAGTGTTCAAAAAAGCCCGAAAATTCAAAAAATCTGAATCTTGATCTTTTTCTTAACTGCAGTAATAAGCTATCATTGACAGCTTTTCAACGATATATCATAGGTGGTACTTATATTCATTGTTTCCAGAGTTATACACAAATAAAATTTTAATTAATGAATTATTTTGATCTTACAAGGCTAGGGCACATCGGTTCAAATTCGACATTTTCCGTTTTTATTAACTTTGTTTTTTAATTTAAATATATTGATTTATTAATAATTATTAACCTGTGATTGTAAAAAAAAATGTACAATAAATAATTAAATAACAATAAAAAAAAATCAGAAGTTCTTAGTGAAATAAAATTTTATGTACTTTACAAATGTGTATATGTAATTTAAGTTATTTGGTCCATATTAGATTTGATGAAACATCTGATTATCCTTGAGTATAAGTGAATATTGCGTGTTAGTATTTTGTAATGAAAACTCGTAAACAGTGACCTATTAACACACACAAGAAGCTTCAAATCGGTGTGCCGATTACTTGGTTGTCCATTTTTCCCAAATAAATATATAATTTTTTATTTATTTATGGATTTGGTTTCAGTCTACTTGATAATAAATATCGCTATAAAATTTAGTAACCTTCTCCTGTTTCAGTTTTGTTTTCATTTTATTGATGGTTTCATCATAATAATTTTTAAAAAAACCATAATATTAGATAGATATAAGATTTATATTAATTTAAAGAGTAATAAATGGACTTTTACTTTATCCTAATATTTCAGGTAAGATTGTTGAATTAACAATTATATAAATATTTGATGTTAATAAAAAACTATTATTTACTATCCTACTTAGCACCGGCGAAATCTACCTCCGCGTTCCGGCGCGCCGAAATGGATTGTTTTATTTTTTAATGATATTTTGCTTTTATAAAGATTTTTCTTTTTAAATATAACTAACTTTTTTCCGTGAACAATAACTTTTATACTCCCAACTTAGTTAGGTAAGATAAGAATAACGATGAAGAGCTGAGACTAAAAATTTAATATAATAATTATTAACAAAACAAAAACCCCGATTATATATTATACACATCTACCTAAAATAATTATGAAAAACGACTTTGTTTAAACAAATTTTTAAAAGAAATAAAAATTTGTTTAAACAAAACGTTAATATTTAAACAAGTTTTTCATTATTTTCTTATAAGGAATCTTTTCAGGATAAAAGAAGTTAATTCAGCGATGTGAAACTAATAATTACTTCCACATTTTACGTTTTATACGAGTGCCAGTATGTCTGACAAAGCTTTTGTTTATTATAACGACACAAGCATATATATATCTTTCTTTTTTCTGTTTAACCTCCGGTAATTACCTTTCAGATAATAATACTTCAGAGAGGATGAATGAGGGTGATATGTATGAGTGTAAATGAAGTTTAGTCTTGTACAGTCTCAGTTCGACCATACCTGAGATGTGTGATTAATTGAAATCCAACCACCAAAGAACAGTGGTATCCACGATCTAGTATTCAAATCCTTGTAAAATTAATTGACTTAACTAGGACTTGAACGCTGGAACTCTGGACTTCCAAATCAGCTGATTTTGATTATAACGACACTGAAACTTTACGATCTGTTCAGCAAGATAATTGAACGAAAAGAAAATAAGATGTATATTTGAACTAATATTAGTCACAGACCCAATTGACTTAACAATAACAACGAAATGAAATAGAAGAGCACTCCGTATAGCCAGACCATAAAGTCAATTGAAACGATAAGGCAAACCAAGAATGTTGTTCCTTAGCAATCCTGAAAAATCACTGATCGTATTATCCAATAAATTGAACGCCAAATAATTCGGGTGCCGATCCAAACTATTTTGATACCATAAGCTGACCAGATAGATTTCCTTCTGAACGTTTCGCAACTTAAGATCATTATATATGAGTTTGTTGCATATGTACCAGGGTATGTTTAGCATTTTTCGCAGTATTTTGTCTGGTTCAAGTATGTCAATACTAGAATTGCACGCTGTATCCCAAAGTTCAAGCCTGTAATTCCAAAAAGGCTTCAAAACTAATTTATAAATTAAAATTTACTTTCTACTGAAAGCCGAGATCTATGTCCTGTCAGTCAGTACATGCTTTTAAACTTGAGATCCAACTGTTCCCGCTTAGATTTGATATGTTATCAAAATCGTAGTTTTTTTTTTTTACTTTTAAGACCATAATGGATCACTTTAGTTCATTTTTTTGGCAAGTTCTTTCTTTTCTTGCTGATTTGTTGTTTTTCAGCTTTTCTTTTTTGTCAGTAATTTCTAAGGGTTTCAGATCTTCTTGCCCTTTCTTGTTCAGAGTACACCCGGCTTATTGTTTTCTTCGGTTTTGATAGGAATCTTGTTTCTTTATTTTTTAATTTCTCATAGTTTCCGGTTTTCGTTTTTAGGTTTTCATGGGTTATATCTAATTCCTCCATCTTTCTGTACTTCGTATAACCAGTTCGGTCTGCTTTTCTTGTTCCAGAAAAGTTCGATTATCCGTCTGATAAGTCTGGTCTCTTCCATTCTGAAAATATGTCCTAGAAAGGACATATTTTTTAGTTATCGGAATGATCGTTTTGCAAATCTCTTCGTCGGAATAATTCTCCAAATCCCATCTTTTTTAATGTTTTTCCCGATGCATCGTCGTAGAATCTGTCGTTCAATCTTTTCCAGTTTGTCGGTAAACCTTGTCTGGTACGGTCCAAATATGGTTTCGCATCCGTAAAGTATTTCTGGCTGGATAACGGAGTTATAATGTGTTATTTTTGTGTTCATGGGCATGCATTTTTTGTTATAGATGTTTTGGGTTTTTATTGTGGCTTTGATGAGGTTATTTATTCTTTCATTCCAGTTTGGATTTTCTTGGAGGTTGTGTGTGATGTTTTCCCTCAAATATTTAAAGTTTTCTACTAGTTCTATGTCATTATTGTTTATTTTTACTTAGCTTATGCATGCTAATGCATTATGTTCTCTCACCATAATTTTGGTTTTTTCGTATGAAATTTTTAGACCAATTTTTCCTGCAATCTCTTCCAGTGTTGACAGTTGGTATCTGGCCTCTTCTATATGTTGGGATAGTAGGGCTAAATCCTCCGCAAAGCCTAGGAAATTTACTGAGATATCTTTCCCTATTTTAACGTTATCTAAAGCACTGACAGTTCATCTCCTTGTTTCAGTCCTGTTTTGATGTCGAATGGATCAGATATTTCTCCCCTGAATTTAACCTTGGATTATTACATAGTATTATTCCACATCGTTGAATACTTTGCTGTATCCTGGAAAAATATCTGTTAGAAAAAAATAAAAATTTATTTCATTATTTTTTGTTCATTTTTCATATATTCTAGGTAGATTTGTAAAATTAGCAGTTTTTATTTTTTTTAATTTTCTTAATAGTTATTTTATTTATTACTTTTATGTTTTTTCCATAACTTTACTGTTCAATATATACTATTCATCTAGATACGATACTGGTATACATTTTTATTTTTTTTAAATGTGCTATTTACACAAAACTTTGAATGTTAATGAATGATAATCTACATGCGTGTAAAACAAGATGTTCTAGCCGTGATGCATCCTGCTTCCTTTTGCTAAGAAAATTTTTCGCTTATATTTCGAGAACGATGAATTTTTCGAAAAACACACCAAAAGCAAAAAATGTTCCTTTTTTATTGTTTTATGGAATACCACCTTTAAAATTTGAAAATATTTTAATTTTTTAATTTTGACCCTTTATGTAGCACCTACCTTTATAGATAAGACAATATTCTATGTTACTTCCAGACCGAAAACCGTTTGCTATCTGAAAGTATGTTTTAATTGGTTGGATCTATGAAGATAACAGAAGGGAAGAAACAAACCTATATTGATTAACATTTTTTATTAAATATATTACATGTTAAATACAATGAAAAATTAAATACCATTCCTCCGATGGACATAGTCAGATAAAAAGAAAAAAAACCATTATGGAGCAGGTAAAAAAAGGAGGTAAAAGAGTAACAAAGAAGAAGAAGAAGAAGAAGAAGAAGAAGAAGCAGTATTTTTATCTAAGTAATAGATCATAGAAAAAACACGAAGAAAATAGAAACAAAAAAACATCGTTTTTAGTGATTTGAATACGATGTAATAACCTTTTAAAAAAGCAAGAATAGTTAAATAAAAATAAATTCAATATAATAATGGCTTATCTCCAATTTTAAAAATACGGAAGAAGCTTAGAAAACTAGATTTATTTCATATAAAATTTACCCGGCATGTGATAAAACAGTGCGTTTTTTTTTCTTGTAGTAAAGAATGCGAGAAAAGAAACAAAAAATCTAACATTTTACTATAACAAAAGTCTGTAGTAATGCTGGAAATGGGGTAGTATTAAATTTGAGAGTAGTTTGAGATTTTTAGAAATGAGTAATATTTTTGGTTAAGAGAAGGTAGGGGGAAAACTGAGTAGGAAGAGTTGTAATGGAGGGGAAGAATAAAAGAATTATGGTGGGAAAGGGTGTATACAAACACACACACACACACAATGTGTGTGTGTGTGTATTTGCACGCATACACGCACACGCATACACACTCACACACACACACACACACACACACACACACACACACACACACACACACACACACACACACACACACACACACACACACACACACACACACACACACACACACACACACAGTGTGTGCGTATGCGTGTGCGTGTTGCGCATAGTGTTTGTGTGCACGTGTACTAGTAGAAATATTTTTTATCCCCACTTGGCTGGTCACCAAAAAGTTCTTTTTCTAGCTTGAGGCCGACAAGTCGCGCCAGCGAGGTCAAAATAAAAATGAATTTTACCCCCAATCTTCCTTTAAACAACTATGCCTTAGTACGGCTAAGGGGGGTCGGTTTGTAATACTGGTGTAGAAGGAGGTTAGTGGTGATTTACAACCCAGCGAAATTGAATCGCTGGAATTCTTTATAAAAAGTGTGTGGTTAAAGGCGAGTTAAGACACAATACCAGTAATATAGATCTTATCTTTTAAAACATCTTAAATTCTAAATTATTAGTTCAGTATTGAAAAACCACCAGAAACAAGATAAAAAAAAAATAATACATAAAGATTGTTTATCTACTTCCACACCCTCCTTGAATACCAGGGAGACATATATATACAAAAATGGAACAAATAAAAAACTTTTCATATAAATTATTTATAAGTAATATAAACTTTAACTTTCTACTTAGTGAAACACGTAAATCGGAAGTAAATAATAAATAAATCGGCAATTGGTTAGATTTTACCTACATAAACAAAATATAGGATGATTACAAATGAAATATACACTTTCGATAGCTTATAAAAAATTAAAATGGTGTATGGGAATATAGAAAATGATGTGGTTTACAGGAAATTTTTTAAGTTGATGTTGGTATATCTGCTCAGCAATTAATGTCACTGATTGATGTATCATATTACCAGTCTGGCAAGATGTCCGCTACTGTGGTAAAGAAAGCTTTATGTGTGTTCGAATTAACTAAAACAAACTCGGTTACTATCGTACAGCGACGTTTCAGAACAAAATATGGTAAATCATTACCAACAAGAATATCAAACTAAGAATGGAATAGACAGTTTCAAATCACAAGGTGTCTGTATAAAAATAAATATGCTGGAAGACCTTTCTTTCATTATTTCTTTTTCCTGTTTAGCCACCGGTAATTACCCTTCATATAATACTTCAGAGGATGAATGAGGATGATATGTATGAGTGTAAATGAAGTGTAGTCTTGTACAGTTCAACCACTGCTGAAATGTGTGGTTAATTGAAATCCAACCACCAAAGAACACCGATATATCCACGATATAGTATTCAAATCTGTGTAAAAATAACTGACTTTCCTAGGACTTGAATGCTGGAACTCTCGACTTCCAAATCAGCTGGTTTGGGAAGACGCGTTCACCACTAGACCAATCCGATGGATTACTGGTAGACTTTCTGTTTCAGAAGAACTAACTGATCGTCCGTGACGTGTATCAACGTAGCCCAGGCAGATAGACTAGATCAACAAGTTTAGAATTGAAAATTCCTCCACCTACTGTTGGAAAATACTGTGAAAACGTTTGAAATGACTCCTTATAAATTACAGTTAGTACATAGTTTATATGTCAACCATAAAGTCTTAGGTATACATTTTTGTGTGGCGTTCCAGGTACGTGTTGAAAATTACGATGGCTTTATTACTCGCCTAATTTTCGGTAATGAATGTACGTTTCACATTAGTGAAAATTTTAATAGACAATGTAAGAATACAGGATACAAAAAACCCAAGAGAAAATTTTACAACATATACGCACAATTCCCCTAAAGTGAACGTGTTTTGCGCTGTATCTCGTGAAAGGGTGTACGGACCGTTCTTTTTTCACGAAATGTCAGAAACCGGAGTAATTTATCTCGCCATGTTAAATAAATGTCTAACGCCTTAACTCTAGGAAGATAGTGACAACTCCGTTTTTGTACAAGATGAAGCTCCGCCTCAGTGACACTTACAGGTAAGAAATTATCTGGATGAACGCCTTTCCGGACGATGGATAGCCGTGCAAGTGAGAAAAATATGGTGTTTAAGCGTTAGCCACAATGTAGTCTAGACTTAACACCTTGCGACTACTTTGTATGGGGTTATGTAAAAGACAAAACTTTTGTACCACCCTTTGCTGTTTATATTGACGACTTAAAACAGCGCATCGAAAATGCTGTTGCTACCGTTGACCGGCACATGCTTCCACGTGTTTCGGACGAATTCGACTACCGTGCTGATATCCGTCGTATTACAAACGGTGCAAACATTGAACATCTATAAATAAAAACTTAAGAATTCTTCTACATAATCATGCAAGTAATCATCTCAACTCTTAAAAAATAAATTTTTAATAAGTTATCGAAAGTTTATATTTAAGTTGTAATCACTCGTATATTACATCCGTAAATAATTATTTTATTAAATAGGTAAAGAAACGTTTATAGAGATCTCTGCTTAAAATGATGTTTTTTTTTTTCAGTACAAAAAAATATAAAATTAAATTTTTAAACTGTAAATATAAATGTTTACTCTCTCAGTAATTGAAATAAAATTAATAATTTTGTAACAACACAAATTTAGTCATAGAAAATAAAACAATAATTTTATTAGTACAAGGAAAACTATTATTTAAGAAAAATGAGATACGTTATAGTAGATGAGAAAGGAATTATTCAATAGAGAGAGAGAATAGTCAACAGTATTTAGGTTCAAATCCTAGTAAAGGCAGTTATATAAGGATTTAAATACGAGATCGTGGATACCGGTGTTCTTTGGTGGTGGATTTCAATTAACCACACATCTCAGGAACAGTCGATCTGAGACAAGACTATACTTCATTTACATTCATACATATCATCCTATGAAGTAATACCTTACGGTGGTTCCAGAAGTTAAACAAAAAAAAAAGAGGCAAGAGAGAAAAGGATTTAGTCGCATTGGCAAAGACGGTGCAGAAGTTTCACAAGATTAAATCCTGAGAACACTTATTTATAAGAATGTAGAGTTTGAGCTTGACATTAAAGCAAGGATTGGTCAGCGAAGAGCAGCGATTCGGAAATTGAATAGTTCATCAAAGATAACGGTCAGAATTAAACAGATTTTGCATAATGTGGTAGTTGAATACTTTGTGATTTATGGCTCAGAGTTGTAGCAAATAAGCAAAAGGAAAGTTTGGTGGCTTTGGAAATGGAATTTTGGGACGTTCCATAGAACGTCCCAAAAAGGATCGAAAAAGGAATGAGATAATTAGAAATAGGGTAAAATGGACAAATTCCATAATTAAAAGAATCGAAGGAAAACAATTACTTTGATATAAAAATGATCAACGGCTGTGTCAGAAGAGGTGACCAAAAAGTGCGTTTGATTATTGTCCTGGAGCAAGAAGGAATACAGGTAAACCCAGAAATACGTCGGAGAAGGGGTATACAGGACAATAGTAGAGAGAAGAATGGTGGTGGGTGATTGATGGAAGGGAAAATATGGTGATCGAGTTGCGGATGCAAAGCAATCTGTAAGAATCCCGCTTTAAGTTAAGTAAATATTTCCCTAAGTAAATGTGTCAAAATATATCCCTACATTTCCTACTTATTCTACGTGACAAAATGAACAAAACATATCTTATGAAAAGATGTGAATTTACAATATTTTTTCTTGTCAGCCACGTTGTAATTATTAGGGAAAAATCTATTCTCAAGATCGGATTGAGAAAAAATATGTTTTATTTTTTTTTAAATGTTAAAACATTTTATTATGAACAAAACGATACCTTAGTTTTGAAAATAGGTCAACAAATCACAAACTTATGAAAGAAAATGTATGACAATTTTCTGCCAGAATTCATCTCCTTTTTTATTAAATTCGGTACTTGATTTATTATACTATTAATTAATTATTTTCATTTATTATTAACGATAATACTATTTCTTTAATTTCTTTCAAACCACACAATAATTTTTACAATTATTCATTGTTGTTTCGAAAATAAAATTGTTGAATTATTTCAGGTAATTATTTTTTATTGCTCTTAACTTAAATTAATATGATAAAACTGAGGATTAATGAGACAGAAAAGATTAAAAAACTGGCATATTTGCTATTTTATTACTTACAAATCTATTTGAAATTTTACTGCCCGCATTCTCTTTTATTGAAGTCTAATCTATATATATATAAAAATTAATGTTTTATTGTATTCATCTAATCCAACCGCTAGGGTCGAGATATTTCGAAAAAGTGTATTTATGGTCCGATTTGACTCATATTCAGAATATGTGATACTTACATGGAAAGAAATAACTCTGAAAAAAATTGACCACCTAGAAGGTACTGGGGTTGAGATATTTGGAAAAATTGCACTTATGATCCGATTTGGTTTACATTCAAAATATATATTAGTTACGGGAAAATAAAAATGTTAGCAAAAACTAAACCCGCTAGGTAGCGCCGGTGTCGAGATATTTACGAAACAAACAAACAAACTATATATATATATATATATATATATATATAACTTAATTATATATATATATATATATATATATATATATATAAGTCAATGTTCGTATGTGTATCCGCTATAGACAACAAAACTACTGAACGGATTTACGTGTGGGTTTTTGCAAAATTGTGTGCGTTGTCCGGAGAGGGTTAAAACTATTGAAATCCTCCTTTCCATGTTTAAAGTTATAAAGGTAACTAAAAGTCAAGTTAGAATTTTTCTCTTAAATTGCCTGTTTTTACGCTTTTTAATATAATATCTAACACGTAATAGTCTACACTTAAAAAATTTGATCTGGACACAACAAGGATTTCCTTGTACGCCTATTAAATTGCATATACAAATTTTTTTACAGAAAAAGTACATAGAATTTTATTTCATTAATAACTGCTGATATTTTTTTCTTTTTTTTTTGTTCTTAAATTATTTATTGTAAAAATATTTTTACACTCAGAGTTTAATAAATTATTAATAAATCAATATATTTAAATTAAAAAAAAAAGCTCGAGTGTACTTATGTACGCACGCACGTAAGAAGTTATACTTCTGTGACGTCAATAAAAAAATAATTTTTTTACGCATTCAAACAAATCTGAACTGAGTCAAGCGATCGATAGACGACATTAAATACTATGAATAAAAGTTAGAATAAATAAAAAATAAAATAAAATATTTATTTTATACAGTTTAAAAATTGTTAAAATATTCGTTGTCATACAAAGCAAAGTTCATCGAATATATTTCAATTAGTTTAGTTACATTAATTCTTCGGATGACGATTGAACGAGGGTTATGATATGAAAAAATGATACAAATAGTGTATTTTATCAAAAATTTTGTTTTTGGTAAATTTAAAATTATTTATGCAAAATCTAGAATTTATCTGATGCATGTTATTTTCCCTGTCATTATTAAAAATATGAACAATAATATTCACAGTTTAAAATATCCGTTTATATAAATATATCTTTATTACGACTCAATATCTGTTGTTTACAACAGGTGCTAATCACTTAATTGCATTGAACGACTGACTGAATTAGACACTACACGCACGTGCGTGCAAACTGATCCACTTGGGCCTGCGCCAATCTTTATGATGTGATACATCGGCGCGCGCAACTTCCGTAACTTGCTGAAAATATACACTGATCAGTTTCTCCTAACGCGCCAAAATAACTATAAATTCAAAAAATCCATTTCCATATCCCACGGATAAGCTTCAAGCTTATATGGTGAAATCATTACGCAAAAAATATCAAAGAGTTCGGGAAAAGGATATCAAATAGAATACGTATGTTTTTATATTACAACAAAATTAAAAAATGGTTACAAAATGGAAAAAAATTACTTATAATTAACGTAAAATCTTTCTTTCTTTCACCCATACACACAAATATCCTCCCTCTGTTATAAAATGGCAAGAAAAATGCTGAAAACACAAAAATTGCAATAACTCGAAACCTAATTGATCTACTAGAATGGACAATGTCTTAAAAACAATCGTAGGATTAAGTCACACGTAATGAGGTCTCAACATAAATTTTTCTCCAACTATGAATCGAGAAATGAGTAAACATTTGTTCCGTTATATTATAACACAGCAATATTATAAGCGGCCAGGGCGTACAGCCCACTAGAGTATATAAATATATATATATATATATATATATATATATATTGTTATATATAATTTCAACTCCTACAAGTAAAATAAAAATTGCCTACCTTTGGTAAAAAGCAAAAGGGGAATATTTTGTTTTAACAACCGGCTAACTGAAGTCCATTATTGGATATATTTTATTTATTTATTATTTAAATGCTAGCTGCCGATCTTCCTTGATGGATGATAGCCTTACAACCGAAAGTTTTAGATTCGAATTCCATTCAGGCATTGGATATTTCACACGGTAAAAAAAAATCATTTTAATATATTATATATAAGTGATAAAATCGTCACAAATCACTTAACAGTTGATTTTCGAAATCGAAGGTTCTGATGTTCGAATCCTAGTATAGGTTAATTAATTTTATACGGATTTGAATAATATACAATGGATACCAATGTACTTTGGTGATTCGGATTCAATTAGCCGTGCATCTCAGCATTGGTTGTTCGAGTCGTTCTAGGCTACATATCATCTACACGTCAAAGATATATCAAATTCATTTCATTAGGTCATGGGATTGTTTATTGTTCACAATTTGAATAGATTGCAAAATACAAATTATCATCCATCGACAGCAGCTGTTACAGTGTACAAGCCAGAATAAAACGGAATATAACAGAGTTAATTGTTGTTGAGCTTCTCTCTTCAAATCAATAACAGAAACTCAACAAATCTATTCATTGTTCCGTGGAAACTGGTTTTAATTTACAATTATGTATAAAGCTCTGTTCAAACGAACAGACTTTAAAAAAAAACTTCTATTTATAAAATCACAATATAAATTTAAGGATCGCTGAAATTACACTGTCAAAAATGAAAAATCGGGTAGATTTTAAGCATAATCACGTGTAGTTCATACATGAATTCTTCAAATAAATAGAAATTAACAATAAAATTAAGATTTAATATGATATAAAACACAATTTTTTCAATCAAATTTATCTTTGCAGTGGGATAACTACGAGTATACATTCAAATTGATAAAATGTATCCACTACACTATACTATTTTACAACTTAAAATAATCAGTTAAATAAATAAAAGGTGCTCAACAATATAACAAATAATACATGAATATGTTTAATCTTTTTCATCAGATAGACAAGAATTTTAGTGATGACATCATATTGAACGTTAAAATACATGTATAAATACCGGTTAAATGAAGAGAGAGGTAAATTTAACCGAAATGTATTCTGTTCATTATCGCAATTAATGAGATCTCTCGTATTCAGATCATAATTTCCCGGAATATACGAGATAGTTACCATACGTATGTATTTGAATCGGTAATACTCTGCATAAAACAGCAATCAAAACAGACTACAAAACGATATTACCCTGTAATATTTGACTTACATACATAATATATATTAATGTAACCTTTTATTCAACATAGAAACTTAAATAAAATTTAAAATAAAATAAAAATATTATTTTAAAAACTTCGTGATTGTATTCTAAATGTTGACAATTTGAAATAGGGTCAAATTAAATAAAAAAAACAATCATCTCATTGTACAACTGGTTTTTGATCCACTGCTAAAACTGACCAGAGTTACCGATACCACCGGCATTTATTTTTTCTCAGTGATGAAGTGATAAAGGCAAAACGTTCATTGAATTAACTGATTGACGTTGGATGTAATGCTAGCTCTTATATCACATAAAGCAAGCGTGCTGTTTAAGAGTCTCAAGTTTCAGTCTCATTTCATGGATGATACTCTCTGTTTAATACCTCTAAATACCAGAACTTAATAAAAGCCGAGTAGAGTTGGTACGATTTCATAGACGGCTGATGTCGATTGAGTCTAAAGAGCTAATGATAATTGGTCAAACAAATATTTGCTGGTGAGTTCCTAACTAAGTTCGTTTCCAACAATAATCAATCAAGTGGTGTTAAGCGCCACTTGAATCAGTATGGTATGATTCATACGTCCCTAGAGCAAGCATGCGAGACTCTGTTGAATTGTAATAGGCTGACTGCTTCAGATTTGATCTGAAGTATGTATGATCGATGTTTTTAGATGATTTAATATGAAGTTTTATTTGATGTGTTTCAGACATGTCGCCACAAGTTGTGGAATAAGACTTTGTGACGTTCACTGACCAAATCTTACGGTGCATGTACGGCACTAAGCATTATTCTACGATAAATGTAACAGTATTATATCATGCGGAATACCAAAATGATGGCTGATGCTGCATTAGTCGTGGGTGGTACTCCCAGCGAGTATGGTTGCACTTGAAGGCAAGAAGATGAATACGGTGCTGCAATCCGCGTGAATTAGACGGAACCGAACGAACAGTCCTCAAATATATTACTTAATAAGTTAATCTGTCTGCTGCACTGTCATTGGTATCTAGAAACCCACAAATTCTTAAGCTAACTTTACTTCTTTGAAATGTTTTCATATTTATTCTATTTAAAGTGTACTTCTCTTTTAAAAGTACATAACTACTTCAAACGGAATTTTTGTCATGAAGGAAATGATCTGAGAATCACGCGTTACATTGGTTTGCTTGGCATTTCTCCCGCCACCACCCCATTGCTTTAGGGCGACCATTCAGTCGCCCTAAAGCACAAGACCGAATAACTGTACCACAAACGGCTACTGAGTCTTGAACAGTTTAGCGACTAGTATCCTAACATAGCTCCTACAGCTTACCTAACAGCGTGAGCGGACTAAGCACGGTGCCATACACCACCACCGACTTATGTGTCCCAACCTCTCACTTGTCATATATTTGCTAAAATGGATAGGCACACCCGGTCAACTACTAAAAATATATATGAAATCCATAATAAAATTTATTTCGTCAAGGCAGCAATTCGGTACCACGCCTACGTTGCCAAATGCCAGCAAGTACCTGTCCACCATTTTATAGCGCTTGGAGCCATAGTAATTGGTTGATGGTCAGCCATACTCAGGGTTAGCTTCCTACGGCAATGCAATAAGAATCTTACGCTTTAGCAAACTACGAATGCCGGTTTAGCAAAACAACCGCATCTAGGAACTCGCACACGGTTCCACAATGCGGCTCTCGCCACATTGACTCGTCGTTTGTGAGCGGCCAACCAATTTTCCCCTTGACCTCTTAAGTTCCATGGTGGCTCGGTTTCTGGAACCCCAAGAAACAGGTTACTTATGGGCCAGAAACACTTTACCTTACCGTCATCATCGGTAAAACTGGAGGAAACTCTGTATAAATTAAAGATTAAATAGTATCGTTAAATAGTAACGCAGAGTCGTTAAATAATTGAAGATACAAACTGATCTGCAGCTGAAAAGATTTATTTAATCAATATGACTTTTTTTTTTTTGCTTTTCAACATAATCTTCAGAAATATTAATAGACTCGTTCTGAACTAGGACTTGAACGCTGGAACTCTTGACTTTCAAATCACCTGAGTTGCGAAGACGCGTCAAAAGAACAATTCGGTTCTTCTTACTACAGGCTCTAAGCCTGGAGGTATAAGTACTCCCGAGCACCAGCGAAATTCAGTTTCGTAAGCGAAATGGTAGAATATTTTACGAGAGAATTAAAAGCGGTAACAGTCGATCATACAGGGAATACTTATTAATTAGTATATTGTTTTGGGAAAGTGTTTTTGTCTGCGCTCAAGTATAGAAACTAATCGTTATGAACAGGGGAAAATGTGAAATTACTCATTGATAAAAGAGCAAATCAACCCACCGGCTTGGTCTAGTGATGAACGTGTCTTCACAAATCAGCTGATTTCGAAGTCGAGAATTCCAACGTTCAAATCCTAGTAAAGGCAATTACTTCTACACAGATTTGATTACTAGATCGTGAATACCGGTGTTTGGGTTTCAATTAAACACACATTTCAGAAATGGTTGAACTGAGACTGTACAAGACTACATTTCATTTACACTCATACATATCTTCCTCTAAAGTAATACTCTACGGTGGTTCTGGAGGCTAAACAGAAAAAAAGAAGGCTGACTCAAAATATTTGAAGAAAAATTATATAAAGTTAACTATTTATCTTGTTATTGATATTTTCCTTGTTACAGTAATAAAATCTCTTTTAATTTTTTATTAATTTTTATTAGTTATAAAAATAAGAGTAAGATCAGAATTAATTGTATTTCGCAATTTATAATTGACATATTATAAACATTAAATTATTTAAGAATAAATAAACTGTATCTGTAAAATTTTTACGTGTAATATCTTTCAATATCCTTCTGGAATCGTGAACACTGGACAATACTAAAAAATATGATTCTGCAGAATGTATAAAAATACTTTTTTGAACATTATTAAGTATTCATCGTTAAAAATAAACTGTATTTAAATAAATAATAATAAAAAGTAAGGTGTGAATGATAATAAAAATATATCAGAGGAAAATATATATTTACGTGTTTGTTTCGGTAAGTAAATGTTGGTGAACAAATAAAAATTTAAAAGTTGCATTTAAAACCACACATATTAAACTCAAATTGATTTTAATCTAAAAACAGAAGTATAATAACTGTCACCAAACGATACTTCTATCAAAAAAGTAAGATACTACATTTCCATTATCAAAATCTATTATTAATTTAGCATTTCCTTTAAACAAAATACATGTTAAATATATATAATAGACAATAAATAATAAACAATATTTAAGCGTTCCATATAATAAGCAAAAAGTAGAAATATTAGTTACAAAACTCTTACCTCGGCCCGATTTCATTTATTTAACAAGGAATAATCATTAAGATTTTATTATTTTTGTAAATATGATATGTATTACATATAAATGAAATCGGGCCGGTAAGAGTTTTGTGGGAAATCTTTTTTTTTCTTATTGTAAGGAACGCTTAAACATTGTTATATTTTATTGTATATTAAACATGTTTACCATGTATTTTCTTTTACAGAAAATTCTAAATTAATAACAGATTTTGATAATGGAAATTTAGCGTTATACCTTTTTTGATATCAGTATCGTTTTGTTAAAAATAGTTTTATTTATATTACAGAAATGTTTGTTTTTTGAGCGGAAGAAATGGTATCTGCGAGTCTCTTTGCGTACGGTTTACAATTTTATTGTAATTTTTTTTGGATATCACTGCGTTTTGTTAAATTATTCTTTTATTATTTTTTTTATAAATTACTGATTGTTATGTTATGGATTTATTATAAAAATTTATTGTCTTTCTAGAACAAACAAATTGAATTTCACGGCCAATTTTTTTTGTTGATAGTCATACCATATTTTTCTACGTAGTTTTAATAAAACTACTATAATGACCTTTACGAATCAAAACTCAGTGATGTAATATTAAACTTATTACTTTGTAAGTGTAACCCTCGATTTTTGTCTTGAATTCAATTTTACCAATCGAATTTATTTTTGTTTTATTTATTCCTTTGTTTAATTACAACGTATAATCTCTCGTAACTTAATACTTTTATTTATTTTTAAAGTGATGGTAATAAAAAGAACTGTTTCATCTTCAGTAATTTCATTTTCATAACAGCATTTACAGTATTAAAACAAGTTGTAGTATATTTTCTTTTAAATTTTAATATTTCAAGTGCATTATCAAGGTTTTGAAAGTATTCCTTATTACTGCATTAATGAACTGAAATATAATCTCACGCTTATTTATTTTTTTCTATTTTCATTTCACTGTTAGGTTAGGTTATGTTAGAACTGTAAATGTAGTTTCGTGACTTCGTCGCCTCTTACCGACGAAGTTTTAACGAACTCCGTGATTATATTGTTAAAAATGTATACATTGTTTTTTTGTTTTTTTATTATTATTATTTTGAAGGAATTTTACAATATTATTTTCCCATAACAATATTTGCAGTACTCTTAAATTCTTACACCTTAATAATATTTAACCTGAGATCACTCTGATATTTAAAGTATTTTTACTCAAAACATCATGTTAGATCTGTCATCATGTAAAAAATTAAACTAAAAGTATAACATATATTTCTGCATTTTAGATAGTCTTGGCTTCCACTGGATGTTAATCTTTTTACATATTTTCATTAAATTTCTTACATTTATCTATTAGTTAAGAGTGTCTAAGCTTTTGCATTAAAATGGAACGATTTTATTGTGCACATTTCTAGTTTACCGATATTTTATCTATATGAAATTTTAAACAAAATTAATAAAAATCAATTCTTTTTTAAATTTCTATGCTTAGCAAAGCAAATTAGAAATTAGCAAATTATTGTTAGTTTTTGATTTTATCCTTTTAACTGTGGGCCGGTATCATTTATTAAAGAAAATTTAATTTACAATACTTTTTAAATTCAAGTATCAATAATTAATTTTTCTTATTTCTTTAAATTAATCTCACACTGAATTATTATTATCCCAAGTTATTAATAATCCAAAACTATTATTACCCTGAACTAACTTGTTCCTAATCAGCATACACTCCGTTTGATTAACTACATATCGACAATTAACACGATGCAGACTCAACATCCTCTCCCCATCGATTACAGACTGTACATCATCTAGACTAATTCGAAATACCCAGTAGCATATCTTCATCTAGATATTACACATATATCGGCCTCAATTTGACGCTATACAACAATCACTGTAATTCAATTTTTATTTTTAAATAATACTTGAATTCCCATTTTACTTAACTCTGCCTAAATCTGAGTTTACCGGTACTGTAATACGTATTAATTAAAGAATATATTATCTATAATTGACAAAGGTAAATAATTACCCGTATTCTAATGTAATACCTTTACATCATATTAAAACATAATGTCTTTAATATATTGTCCTGTGTTCGCGGCTCGTCCAGAATATTGACAGACTAACAAATACAAATGCTTATATGAATGCAATTTGTTAGTTAAGAGTATAGAAAATAAGACAAATCAATAATAATTACAATAATAATAATAATAATAATAATAATAATGTGGCTGTACATACCATATGGCTTAGATCCGGTCCCTGCATGGTAGAAGGGGAGGTTTTTTAGCGGGTGGGAGCCCCACACTGCCATCAGTGCGGGCCTGACGGCGGCTGGCAGAGCTTTTTCCTTCGCTACGGAAAGAAAAAAAAAATAATAATAATGGAAAATAATAAACAACAAACAATAATAATCAATCAACCACATAGAAAAGAGTATTTCAAATAAGGACAGGATTTGTTTAAAGATAGTGAAATCATGTTAAACCAGAACAGAGTCCCATTGTCTAACGACATATAATTACCGCTAATATTAACACCTAATATTTCATTAATGAAAAAATAAGATTAAGACAAGTCTAAAGTACATACAATTTCATTTATGCAAATACTCTTTCCCTTTCACTGTAAATCTTTCTCATTTACAATAGACTAACAATTTATGTATGAATTTAATACTATATCACTTTCACAATTGTTTACCAATAACTCACCGAACAACTTCCTAAATTCACCCTCTGCTTGCACCTGAATGCTTGTGACGTCATTTTACTCGTTGTTCTACTATATGCTGACTCATAATGCCGTCTTGCAATCGGGTCGAATACAACCTGCAGCACTATTACTGTTATACTCGCTTCATACTGACTATCCCACTGGGCCGAGCAGTGTTTATACATACCCTGCTGAGGCGTGAGGATTCACATCGTTCTTACATTTTCCCATGAATTCCGATTACGGTCCGGTAACCCTTCTCCTCGAACAACTGTTGGAGGTGTGTCATAGACATTACTACAAAGAACGATTGTTCAACGGACCTATAAGCCTGAGAAAAATGTAACATTTCGTACCTTTTGGATTCCTTTCATAAATATTTTCTTCTTAATTGGAAGGAATCCGTTACTAAGGTTCATTATACTGGTCTTGTTACAATATATATATATATATATATATATATATATATATATATCAATGTTAATGTTACAGTTTGTCTTCTATACAATGTACAATTTTATTCCGATCTAGATGAAAGTTTTAACTGTTTCAATGAAGTGGAAAATTGTTAAGTAAATTTATTTTTCAAAAAATTACTACACCCACTTTTACGCCTTTTAAGCAAAATTGTAACCCGCACCTTTGCGGTTTTTCGAAATCTCGAAATCGGTGAGGATATCGACGAAAGTGGAACGGATTTTTTGAAAGCTAATAAAATTTTCTACAAAATGCGATTTTCCTAGTTGTGCTTTCTTAGTTAAGAAATTATTAATAAACAAATTTTAAAATTGGTCCACAATGTTGTGAGTGTGAGTTACCATTTCATCCCTCTCTTTTTCTGTTTAGCCTCCGGAACAACCGTAAGGTATTATTACTTTAGAGGATGAATGAGGATGATATGTCTGAATATAAATGAAGATTAGACTTGTACAGACTCAGATCAACCACCATTCCTTAGATGTATGGTTACGTGAAACCTAATCACCAAAGAACACCGATATCAACGATTTAAACATCAAATCCATGTAAAATTAACTGCCTTTACTAGAATTTGAACCTTAGAACTCGACTTTGAAGTCAGCTGATTTGCGATGACAAGTTAACCACTAGACTAACCCGGTGGGCTAACAATTTCATCTTATATAACTTCGCTCACGTTTTCCACCTCATTATAGGTCTCATTTGCTCAATACTAGGCTACAAAAAAAGCCCGCAAGATGAACATGAAGCAGCATTCAGAACTGCCAAATCTGAATATCAAACGAGCGTAAAAGAGCTGAAGCTACATGTCAAGTACGCGTGAGAAGCCGATAACGCTTTAAAATTTGAGCACACTACCAGTACTACTTATCATTACCGGTATTATTATCTTTTACACACATATTTTTTTATAATAATATTAATAATAATAGAATAATCTCTAGAATTATTGCTACATCTATATATATAAATCAATGTTTGTTTGTCTGACGGTTCCAACTTAACTCGAGATCTACCGGACAGATTTGTCTAAAATTTTGCACACC
The DNA here is from genome assembly GCF_047948215.1 of Lycorma delicatula. Lineage (NCBI taxonomy): Eukaryota > Metazoa > Arthropoda > Insecta > Hemiptera > Fulgoridae > Lycorma > Lycorma delicatula. The sequence continues at coordinate 44,133,085 of NC_134466.1, forward strand.
TAAAATTTGATGCCCTGCGGTGAACATAGGCTAATTTTTTTGGACCTCCGACATAACGAAAATTTTATAACGAAATTTAAAACACTTTATTTCTTCCTTAAAGCTTATTTAATTTTCAATTTACTAAAGATGGACGAAGCAGAAGCGATATAAAATGCCGAATAGCATGAGCTAAACGAGCCTTCAGTAAGAAATATAATTTGTTTACATCAAAAATTAATTTAAATGTCAGGAAAAGATTTTTGAAAGTGTATGTTTGGAGTGTCGCTTTATATGGAAGTGAAACTTGGACGATCGGAGTATCTGAGAAGAAAAGATTAGAAGCTTTTGAAATGCGGTGCTATAGGAGAATGTTAAAAATCAGATGGGTGGATAAAGTGACAAATGAAGAGGTATCGCGGCAAATAGATGAAGAAAGAAGCATTTGGAAAAATATAGTTAAAAGAAGAGACAGACTTACAGGCCACATACTAAGGCATCCTGGAATAGTCGCTTTGATATTGGAAGGACAGGTAGAAGGAAAAAATTGTGTAGGCAGGCCACGTTTAGAATATGTAAAACAAATTGTTAGGGATGTAGGATGTAGAGGGTATACTGAAATGAAACGACTGGCACGAGGGTATCTTGGAGAGCTGCATCAAACCAGTCAAATGACAAGACAAAAAAAAAAAAAATTTTCAAAATGACTGATTTTCAAAAAAAATTTAATTTTTAGCTAACATTTTTTTTCAACATTGTATTGGTAATTTTGAAAAGGGGTGAAGTTTTAACGTACAGTTATTCCTAAGTTTTAATTGATTTAGCGCACATGCATATGTAATTTTTACGATTCATTCATTTACAGTGTTTTACAGCTGTTTAACAACGTAAATAAATAGCTGCTTTTGTTTATCAGGTGTGTGTTACTAATTTAAAGTGTGTAAAGTATTTAACTGCAATTTTTTTTCAAAACATCATACCATGCCTAAAAGACGTTCTTCAATTGGAGAAATACAAAAAAAAAGCAATTATGATGAAAACTGTTCGTACGGCAGAGACTGAAGACGAAAAACAGTCAAGATTGGAAAGCGACCGAATACACACACCCTAATCACGTTCGACTGAAACAACTGAGCAACGGGAAACGCGATTAGGTTTGAGGGCGCAGCCCCCATGTCGGTAAATTAAAAAAAATGGATTTTCTGTTCAGATAACTTATCTAAATTGCATAAATTTTTTTCTAAAAACATTAAACTCTTAACTTGGAGTAAAGTTGATAACGTGAAAAATTTTCTAGTTGAAAAAAGAACTTTGGAAACCTGGTAAACCAAAGCGCCTGGCTGGGAGGTCCGGCGAAGCCGGGCCGAGTGGCTAGTATATCATAATTTCAATAATTTAAACTTTTTCTAAGTCTTTAAAAAAATATTATATGTAATTTTATCTGTGAATAAATATATTTTATTACTAATAATTTGATTATTATTAAAAAAATTATCATTTACTAATAATGATAACGTATTTATCATCATCAGGGGTAAAATCAATAAAAAAATAAATTAGTACTTTTAATAAAACAAACGCTTCTCTGTTTCTTATTTTTATTATTTTTTTATTTATTTATTTTTTTTTAATTAAATTATTATAAAAGATTTTTATAAGTAACTAAGAAAATAATTTTTATTTATTTGAAAATTCTATTGGAAGTGACCATTTCTAAAATCAAAATATAAATGATGTTTGAAAACATTAAATTTTAAATAAATTATATTACTTCTCAGAACTTAACGTTGTCTCGTTAAAACCAGACAACAAATAATATTTTTTTTAAATATTTTTTATACAAAGAAAAATCATCCGGACGAAAATTGCTAGAACATCATTTTTTTTTCTTTTTTACGTGAGAAAGAGAAAATAGATTTATGTATTGTGTTAAGGGTAGGAGATGTTAGTTATAAAAGTGAAGTATGGTTGAAAGCGTGTGTTGCATGTAATACAGCCAGTTATGGTTCTGCACCAATGGGTTTGCATGCTAATGCATGGTACAATAGGTTTTGGTATGGTATGATATGACACAGACTTCCCCTACAAACTTCTTTTTTTATTAAAAAAGCGCATGCGCGCACACATACATATAAAAACACATACGTTCAATTTATACATATAAATTCATATTTATATCAACCGTTCTGTCAATATATCCCTCTTTTTGTTATTGTTGTATCTTTCTCTGACGGTTCCCCTCCTGAAATCACTCGCTCACTTACTCACACCTTGTCATCCTGGAACAATATCTTTTATAATATTTTTACCTACATCGCATAAAAACAGATATGTAATATACTTTTTAACAGACATTATAAAAGAAAATACAAGTCTTGATTCAATCTGTGAGACGCATAAAATATTACAGTCGTATGTGTGTTACGTATCTGTGTATGTGTATATATACAAAATCGTAGATTTCTATTAGACCAACACGTTACCGCGTTTGTATGATAATGGCAGTTGGTAACACTGAAATCGTAATGTAAATATTTACTACGGTAGCTTTAATGCTACATCACTGACTACAATGCAGAACATTGTTAAAACATTTTCATGTAAACAGAAGAAAATGAAATCTAGTTTTTATTTTTTTATTTTATTTTTTATTTACCATAATAGTTTTAAAATTGAATAAAAACAGGTTAATAGTAAGCAGACTTTCATAAATTATGTATAATAATAATTATTATTAAAATTAATGGAAACAAATTCGGGAAATAAATACATTTTTACGTGAAAAACGTTTAGCTAAACACTAATATATATTAACAAATTTCTCCACAGTCCTGTTCGACTCTTGGCGAGTCAAATTCCTTGGAATTTTTCTGATAGGTCTATCCGGTTTACCACTGCCTTCCCAATGCGGTTAATTGAAAACCCAATCACCAAAGAACACCGGTATCCACAGTCTAGTATTCAAATCCATATAAAAGCAAATGCCCTTACAAGGACTCAAGGACGCAAAATTCAGCTGATTTTGCGATGAAGAGTTTAACCAAGAGACTAACCCGGTACATCGGTATAAAAATAGTCATTATGTTACATGACATCACGATAAGTTTTATTTCTACAAAACTAAGGGACTAGGAATAGACATTTAAAATTAGCAAAATGAATTTCAATCCGTTGTTTTTTTTAAATTTTAATAGATATAGATTTCTAGAAAAGGACGATTTCTTAATTCAACCCAATATATATATGTATATATAAAAAGGTTTTTTGTTGTTTTTTTTTTTGGGAGGGGGGCGAAAAACACTTTCGTGTTATCATCGCTCGGAATAAAAGCTTTCATAAAGCTTTAAAAATAAGGATAATATAATAAAACAAAATAAAAATATATAAAATTCACAAAAATAAAACTTTACAAACACCGAAAGAGGTGGGGTATAAAGGGCTCCTTCTCGGGTAACAGAAAGATTAAGAACTAAAATAAACACTATAACGAAACTAATAAACTATAACATAAAAAAAATATACATAATATAAAAACTAATATATTAAATATGAAATAAAACTTAAAATTAATATCACAGTCCTAATTTTAAAATACGACAAAAATTTAAATGAAAAATAAAAACATAAAACAGTATAAAATTGACATAAATATAGAATTTTACAATACCTGAGAGGAGTGTAAAGGGTCCCTTTTCGGCTAATAGAATAAAAAACAAACCAGAAACATAAAAATAAAAAATAAAACAGACATACTAAAAAACTTAACCAAAACCAAAACGTATGCACCACCATATTAATTTTAGTTATAAGACCAACACGATGCAAAAACAGAAATATCCGGTCTAAAACTTCGTTATCATTTCCCAAAAATGACGGATAATTCTGGGTAATTTAAATTTACGACGGAAAGCCGCATAATGTACGCAATCCACAAGAATGTGGTGCACGGTCATGCGGTCATATATAAAAAGTGTTCAAACCGTACGTTTATTGAAATTGACCTATTTCGATAATTTTTTTTATTGTTTTTACAGTTCCTTGATAATCCTGTTGTAAAATTTTCTATATAAATCAAGCAGAATACTATTTTAAAGGGGACATTATCTTGTCTACATGCAGAAGATTTAATTAAATTTACAATCATTTAGTAGTTATCACAGCTTCGGAATTGATTATTATACTTTAGACTCTTTTTGTGCATATCGCTGTATACTGGACAATATGAAAATGCCACGTTCTAAAAAAAAAGCACAGGGAGCAATTTTAAATTTACTTTTCTTATTATACAGACCCGTCAGTAAAATTTTCCGTCACGATCTAAAAACCCGGATGTCGTGTTCTAGAAAATAACGGGAGACCGATGCCTTGTAAGTACTCTACAATATATGCAAAACATGCCATAATATTTATAAAAAACACGGCATCGCCGGTCAAAAAATAACAGCTCAACCAACCTCGTTTCATTATCTCAATTAGTAATCATTCAGTGTAATCATATATCTCTTAACTAGATGTTAGCACATTTACATGGATTAGTAATCTGGGGTTTGAGTATTATTCTTCTCTCTTCAGTTTATTTTCTTTATATTTTGTACAAAATTTTCGAAGAAAAATTCGTTTTAATTTCGTTCGCACGATAGAATTGGGAAATGAAATAGAATTTTCTTTACATTCTAAAGTATGAGTACGAAAATATTATTCACTTAAAATGAAATTATCTTATGTACATACCTATAAATCAACTCGTCTTCACTGACTTTAGTGAAGATAAATTCATGAAAAATTGTATACAAGTCCTTCTTACGGTGTAAGTTCATACTAAGAAAGGATTTTTTGAAATTTCACGTTTAGAGTTAAAATGGACTTTTGAATTTTTTTTGAAACCCGGCTGTTATTTTTGAATTTTTCGTTAATAAATAAAAATATCATTTTGATCTTTCGCAAGTTTAATTTTCATATAAATATCTAAAAACCAATTTATACATTTTTCGAAATTCGATCATGAAAAGAGTGAATAAAGGTAAAAATATTTGAACAACGATTGCAAATCTTTCCCATTTCTGAAAAGAGATTTAAGCTTGCAAATACTGTTCAGGTATCTAAAAATAGTTTTCGGTTTTTAAAATTTTGATTTTTTAAGGGGTGCGACGGTGTACGGCGCGGCAGCTCAATCAACATAGCCACTACCACTGTTACTGTATGAGTGATACAACTGGCTACACGGTTATTTGGCTAAAAATCATAAAATAAAAGTAATTCAAAATTGGTATTTGTCGGGTAATGCTCAGAAACGGGCAAAATATAGTTTTACCTGCGTGAAGGACGGGTAATCAGCTATGACTACTATTAATAAGTTGGAGGTCGACTATTTTGAAACCCGCATTCTTCAGATCACTAAACGTTTGGGGTCCTGTACTGACCAAATTATTGCTTTCAACAAATTACAATACAGTGATAGTTTTTACAAGTTGAAGAAATTTATCATTAATATTCTCACGAGAATGAGTTTAGTAAACACAGAAGGGTCCATGGGGCAGACCCCTTTGCTAGACTGACTGGCTATTTTTTTTTTTTTTTTTGTTTTCAATTCTGCACATTTCGTACTATTTGTGTTCATTTTTTTAAAGATATTTTATCATTTTGAATAATCACTCATTTATTTGTAATTCAAAGAATAAAATAAATGTGGCAATAAAAATTGATTTTTGTGTTCATATTCAAATTCTGATCATGTATTTCGAGAGCAGATCCGCAATTGGCAATGCCAGTAATCTTAAATACTACAAAAATTTAAAACTTTCTTTTCAATGATATTTATTTGACTATATCTTATGATATATGAACAACTTTGAATTAATGAACTGAGAAAAAAAGATGTCTACTATATACTAATCTGTTTTATTCAAATATTTAATTTTTTTTGTAAACAGGCAAATCATTTGAGAAGTATATGATGAAAATTGATACAACATTCTATAAATAAACTCGCCGAAAAAATAGAAGGAATTACATTAAAAAAAAATAAATTAATATTTAATTAAACACAACAAAAAAGTAATCATAAAAGTTGTAATTATTATTTTATTCTCAATGAATTATTATTAAAAAAAAAAATTAAAATTCATTATTTATCATAAAATTAATAGAAACATATATATACATATAAGATTTTGCAAGGTATGATAATTTCGTTTAAAGATAGTAAAATATACCACTGAATAATGTAAATTAATAACGTACAAAAAATTTATTTAATAACGGGTTCATAGAAACAGAATGCAGAATGCTGTCAGAAGTTATATATTGTTATTCACAGGTAAATAACTTAAAATATCTCTTTGAAAATATCTGAATTCTTTTTCAAATATGTTTCTGTAAATGTACAATACTGACAAAAAAGACAGTTCAAAATTCCTGTATTTCAAACAATTAAATTCAATGAGTTTAGTTGGTTTTAATCATCTTAAAATTCCTAGAAAGACGTTTAAAATTGTTGTAAAATAAAGTAATCAAATATTACAGTCGTGCTTATATAAAACACAAAATTTTTAGATATCATCTACATAAGTATGATAATCTACAATGCTTGCTATCACAATAGAAAAAAAATTAAAATATTCTTCCTAATTGACCGATATAAAAATTTAACATATTTTAATTTAGTTGTAATTAATTGAAATAATTTATATTTATAAATTGACTGATATTATTTATTAACAGTATTCCCTAATTTTTTATTTATTTATTTTTTAATTATAACCTAATATAATTTATTAAACAATCGGCACCGTTGGTATTAATATAAATTTTCAAAATATATTTCCAACCACTTTCGAAGCCGTTACTCCATCATCAGGAATTTCTTATAAGATGTTAATTCAAAATTCAAATGTATATTTATATTTAAATTAAAAATTCTTACGTAGAAATAAAAATAATATTAAATATATAGCTTTAAATAATGTATATTATATTAAATTAATAAATAAATTACACACCAAAATAAAAAATAAAATTCAAGTAAAGGACAAAATAAAGCTAACGAATAACATAATAAATGGATATGCTAAAATTAAACACATTATAAATTATAATAAATTTAAAAAATATTTATAACTTTTAAATTAAAAACAGTGTATAAAACAAATAATAAAATACATAAATAATGAAGACCCTTCTATAACAATGAATCAAGGATAATAATTATAGTTTAGAAAAAACAAGGGGTGTATAATCTTAATTGCGAAAACTGTGATTTAAAATATATTGGAAAGACAAATCGTTCATTCGGCATAAGAATTAAAGAACATATTAATTGTATTATTAAAAATAATAAAGAAAAATCTAATTTCGCTAAACACATTTTCGTAACTGGACATTAATTGTAACCTTAACAATTAAAATATTAGAAATACAATAATAATTATTATAAAACCAGTATTTTAGAAAAATTTCATATATATTTGAATGGTAATAAATTAATGAACGAACAAGTCAAATTCGATAATGGTATCGTATATAACAAATCATACAATTATTAATTGGCTGGTACTGTTTCATTTGTATTTCATAATAGTCGTAAACATCTCACGAACATGACGTTACAGTCTTATTAACGTCAAATTATTTTTATTTTATGATGACCGACTATTATTATGAACGTAAAAATGTTTAATTTAAATAATTATACATTTTAATTTTGGATTAACATCTTATCAGAAATCCCTGATGATGGAGTAACGGCTACGAAACTACTTGGAAATATATTTTGAAAATTTTTGTGGTAATTTAATTTATAAAATAACCTAATAAAAAGAGAGAAAATCAAAATAATTTAATTAATCAAATTGAACAGGACTTTAATAAAAATAATTCTAAAAGTTACTATAAACTGTTTTATAATCGGTTACAAAAATACGAAGCTCTCCAACATTAACGCTTAAGGATAAATCTGGTAAAATTGCACATAATAATAAAGAAATCGCGGAATCCTTGCAGAAGCTTTTAATAAGCTTTTGAACTGCGAAGAACCGAAAGATTTACTAGAAATAAGTGTTAATACAGAAATTAAGACGCCAGAATCAAACAGAAAACCACAGACTTAGAAAATGCACTTAAAGAACTTAAAAATAATAAAGCAGGCGGAGAAGAGCAAACAGTTGCAGAAATTTGGTAAAAAGGCAGGAGAATCAGTTAAGAAATCTCTGCATAATTCTCTGGTTAAAATTTGGGAATCCGAAAAACTTCCAGAACATTGAATGACAGCTATTATTGTACATCCTTTACACAAAAAAAAAAAAACGACAAGACAAATCAGGACAATTATCGTGGAATTTCGTTATTGGATTGTACGTATAAAATTTTATCTAGAATTATTTACAATAGAATTAAGGACCAACTAGAAAGCGAGCTAGGCGATTACCAAGGTGGTTTTCGGCCTTGGCGCAGTTGTCCAGATCAAATTATTACTTTGAAATTACTTATAGATATTTATAATAGAAAGCAAAAACAGATGATTACTGATTTCAAAAAAAGCGTACGATTGCATACAAAGGCCTTCGATGTTAAAAATTCTGAGAAATCTCAGATTGGATCCTAAATTGGTAAATATGATCGGTTTAACATTGACAAATACAAAATCTAATGTGAAGTTTCGTGGCGAATTTTCTGAACCTTTTTACACAAAATCCGGACTGAGACAAGGCGACGGACTTTCGTCTTTATTTAATTGTTAATTGTTAATTGGGGGCACTAGAATTTCTGATGTGCAAATAGTTTAAAATTAATCCAAAAAATATTTTCATCGGATACAAAAGAGATAACTTAAATTTAAATTGCCTAGGATTTGCCGACGACTTAGCTTTATTAGCTAATAGAATCGCAGAAGCCAGAATACAAATAACAAGTATAGAAGAACTTGCGAATAAAATTGGACTTAAAATTTCTTACAAAAAGACTAAAATGATAGCTATAGATCCTTTAGTTATTAATTCTGTGAATATTAATGGAAACAAAGTAGAACTTTTAGAAAAATTTAAATATCTTGGAGAGAACATTACTTGTAATTGTAACGAAAAACAAAATCGGACTGAAAGACTTAATAAATTATTTAAAGTGCTAAAAAAATATTTACGACAAAAAATCGCTCTCGATTAACACTTAAATTAGACATTACAAAACTGTGGTTAAACCAGTAATTACTTACGCGAGCGAGACTTTATTTAGATTAAATGAGAAAAATAGGTCTAAACCTTTGCTTAAAGTTGAACGCAGGATTCTTAGAACCTGCATAAACAAAAAATATAACACGAAAATCAGTACAGATTATTGCCTAACAGATTTCTGTAGGAAAACTTTGAATCCTTAATTGATACTATGATAAAGAAGCGAATTTCTTTCTGCGCATACTTTTTAAGATTATCGCAGGATAGGATTACTAAGAGAATTATCGATCGATTTTGATGTTTAAAAAATCCGCCATTATGGATCAAAGAAATTAAAGACTTACGAAGATTTACTCAATAAATCTGAAAAATTAAAATTTGTTATTAAAGATCCGAATACCAACTTTAAAGTAAGAACTTTTAATTATACAAAAAGGGGTTATTCAAAAGAGGATCGTAAAGCAAGATCATTAAGAACGACTAAATATTGGGAAAAAGCAAAAGCTAAAAAAGTAAAGACCAAAAGATCGGCAAAAAAGACTTGAATTATTCTGATTAAAGTGGTCCTTTCCGGCCTTAAAAGTAAAAAAAATAACCTGATTATTTATTTTAGTTCTGTTTATTAAATTCATCCATTCCTCAGATTTAAAATCAATCCGAACTTCACCTCAATATGCCAGTGTGGAAGGGATAGTCTGAGGGGTTGATATGATGAACATACCATGCTGAACTGAACGTAGAATTACAGACAAAAACCAACAGGGCGGGTTTTTTTTAAGTATTATAAAATAATTAATTAATAAATTAAAAGATTAATTATGCTTAAAATCCATCGTACTTTTATTAAATAAAAAAAAATAATAAATAATTAACTTGGTTTATAATTTTTGTATCGCTTTAAAAATGAAAAGGCATAAGGTCAACTTTATTAAATATAACTGATTCAGAGAAAGAGTACAGAGAAAAGGAATGTTAAAGGATGAGTTAAAGGAAAGTTTGTGATGGGACGGTAAGTTAAAAAGAACTAAAAAGAAGAGACAGCCTACTAAGCTGTGCAAAGAGTCATTTGGGTTAGTTAGATAGGGGATTGTTAGAAGGTTGGAGGAGGGGGTGTTAAGGTCGGATGAGGTACGGCAGAAAATGCAATTTTCCCTAATGACAATTCTGAGCTCAGATTACATTTAGTAAAGTAATTGGCAGAAACATCTGCAAAGATAAATTGAAAAAAAAAAGTAAGTCAGATATCCAATAAAGCTATTTTAATTAAAAAAATAACTTAGAAGGAGGAAAAATAATAAAAAAAAGATGAAGAAAAAGGAAAATAAATGGGAGATTTATAAAGTGAAAGAAGATTTTATAAGATCACTTTATGTCACGATATAAATGCTGAAAAAAAGGAAATCAAAATTAAAAAGTTCTCTGCGTAAATTTTAGTATAAAATATAACCTTAGTAGGCCTACAGATATTTATGTTCGCAACTGTTAAAAATTACATCGTTATTGTACCAAGCTTTAATTTTACAATTTAAAAAGGTAACTTTTTTTTTATTTTTATAATAATTTATGAGTTCCGTATTCAAATTCTACCTGAGACGTGAAATGAATTTGCGAAAAGAGGGGAAATGAAACAAGTCTAGCGTTAGGGGAAAATTCTTCACCAACTGATGTAGTAGTTAATCATTGGTTGTACGTGGTAATGTCACTGTTTGTTATTGTGTAAAACTTATGAGATATTTAAATACTTAGATGATTTTACTTCAGTTAGTTCATAAAATTAAATTTTACTCCAAAGTTTTGATTAAACTTTAAAGAAAAATTAGTGGCCTCTTGCTGCTCTGTAGTTTTATTATTACAAATTAATGTTATATATTTTTAAAAACCGGTAAAACCTAATCCATGAACAACACGTCTTAACCCTAACCCCTTGTTTTTTTCTTTTCTTTCCTACTGCAGATAAAATGTGTGATCATATTTCTAGTCCGTCCAAATGTTGTATTGGACGAGTCGGCCCCCTGCCACCTCTGCATACAACCTGCCTCTTCCCGGCCTTTCCCATGTATACTTGATCCTTCTTCTGGACAGGATCTGTATAATCTGCTATTTACATACAGTGCACTCTGCGAGACGTAGAAGACAGGCCCCTCTACCGCACCGTCATATCAATAGATGATGGCAAACAAGCTCCTTATCGAAGATCCAGGAAGCAGGTGGATCGAGAAGTCCCAAACACTTCATCACTGGTGGCGACCCGGAGGCTCCCACAATCTCCATGCACGAGCTATCCCCTCACGTCGCCCAACTGTCATGTACGCCTTTTGCTTAAGAACTTTCCCAAACCATTCTTGACATTTTATCCATCCGCACTCCATGCATACTGGTTTTTATTAATGTTACAACTGCCTAGTTGTAGAGCTGTTAGGGTACTCATACACAACGTACTGTTAACTAACCTAGTTAAAATTACGATTTTTGTTCCAAATGTGTTTTCTAGAAATATTATAGTTATATTAGTTTATTTTACCTTAATAATGAAAGAATTTCGAAAAGTGAACTCCAAAATATTTCTGTCGTTTGATCTTAAACTTGCTTTTCACGCTCCAGAAGAATGTTCCTGTTCAGATCGTAATAAGCTTAACGTTCGTATTAAAGCTAACATTCCTGATTCATCTCGGACCAAAATTGATTTAAAAACTCATTATAAAACCTATAGAAGAGCCCTTGAACGAGATATCTAAGGACCACGCAGAAACAAAATATCCAGAGTTTACTACATTGTATTATGAATGGACTTGCAGCAAGTCATTCAATTTCTACTTCATCTCATAGACATATACTACAGCAGACAGCTGAATTTTGATATACATGTGGGTAACAATGATATTGCATTTTATCACATTTGGCATGAAGGTAAAGTAGACTGAACTAGTAACGAAATTCTTTTAAATCTTTTAAAACGTAAATGATGGTCGTTTGCACAAAAAAAAACTAGTGATATGGTTCGATAACTGCGCCGGACAAAACAAGAACCGGAAAACGGTTTTCCTGATGATAAGGTTGGTCAACATTGGAATGTTCGAGGAGGTACAGCATAAATTTACATTGAAAGGTCACAGTTTCCTTGCTTGTGACCGTGAATTTAGCCACATTAAAAAAAGAAAATGGAATAACTAATCTGTACGCCAAAAAATTTATGTAAATTAATTGCTGCGGCAAAATTTTAACATCTACTGATACCAAAGATTGGGTATCTTGTAAGTGTGTACAATTATAATTAAGCAGAAACTCCAAAAATTGTAGCTTATAAGGAACTATTCATTGAATTTTAAGCGTAGAAATACTGCACCGTCCGTAAAAAAGGCAATTTCGGATATCAAAGTGCTCAATTTCAGGTGTTTTCTGCTCCAGGTATATACGCAGCAAAGTTAACCTATTTATTAAAAAGCTGCCGTAGATGAAAGATTCAGATAAACAGTACTATATAAATCTGATAAGTGCTGAAATGGATGATGATAATACTTAAACTGGTTAATTATGTTTGTTTCAGTACCATAATTTTTACTAAAATTAATAATGAATTTTTATTATAAGATTTTTTCTATTTCTGACTTTTATTTTTCATGAACTCTTTATTGTTTAATATTTCAATTTAGATCAATAATCAATATTAGTTTACTCAGTGCCACTTATAATGTTTGTGTGAATTTTACCTTAGTACTTTTATATATTTGTACATATCACTTGAAATGTTCTATATTTGTTTTTTTTTTGTTTTTTTTTTCTATAAAAACAGGTTATTTAACAGGGATGTAGAAATAGATGGATTACTAACCTTCTACTTAAAGTTAAGTTCATATTAAATTGGATTACGGCAGTATTTCTGTGAACTGAGATAACCAATTTTTTGACTGTTCTAAAGATATTGATTTGTGGCACTTAGCATATTTACCATATCAGTCCTCATATATTGAAATTCTTTTCTGCTAATCATTTCCTAAAAGTCCATCCCCATTTATTAATCAAAAAAAAAGAGATATCCATACGTGAAAAAAAGAAGTCTGATTTTTCTTTTTTTTGGAGGATTAATTTACCAAAGAAGCTTTCAAAATTGCACTAGGGAATATATGGAAATATTGGAATTCAAATCCGAGACCGTCTGATTTTGATTTTTTTACATGAAATTCATCTTTCCTATTTTTTATTACTTAAAAGATTTTCCAAAAATATTCCTTTAGTAAACCTTTAGCCTAGAAAAGCGAGCCTATTTTTCCTCAATCTTTGGATTTTTTATTTATTTTTGACGCAATTAAGATGAAAAGTATTTTACAATTTTTATAAAATTTTACAGTAAAGTTCAAGTTTATTAAGCAAATGACGTATGAGTAACTACATTTTTAATAAAATTTTCTATTTCAAAATTGGTGACTATTTTATGAAAAGAATTGATGAGAAATAGATTTTCGTTGCCCATGACTGCAAACAAACAAAATACGAAACTTCACCTTTCAAACAAACCTACACCTGAAGTCAGCCATCATATCTTCTCTTAATGTTTTCAAATAAGGATACCGTTCTATTGCAAGCGGACAGACCAGACTAGTTCAACGGTCTGAAGGAGATGGAATATGACTGTTGAGGTAAACCAAACAAGACCATCACCTGCTGAATAAAATTCGTACCGTTGTGGATCTATTCAGGTTTGGCTTTGATGGACAAGTCTAGTTCTTTCGATGAGTGGGGTCATTCTGTTGTGAAAATTATTAAATTTCAAAAGAAAGCAAACATTCTGCATTCATGATGAATGGTCAGTACTGGTGAATACAATAGATTAGTTTAAAATTAAGAGAATTCTCTAAAAATTTAGAGTATTGAAAAAATGGATATAAAACCATTTTACTGTTTCCTCCAGATTACTAAAAATTATTTAAGGCAACCATCCAACTTTACAAAATTTACAGTCAGGCCTCAAAGTGGAGACTTCTTAATAAAGTTAATCAAAAAAGACTGGAAAAGCGGATTGAATTGTTGAGTGAGTAACGTTACCTCGAAACATAGTTATTGTTTTGAAAGGGTTAGGTGATACATGCTGTATCCTAATCGAACCATAAAGGTATTATAAAATTGATTTTTTCTTTTCCTGTTTAGCCTCCGGAACCACCCTAAAACATTACTTCAGATGATGAATGAGGAAGATATGTATGAATATAAATGAAGTACGGTCTTGTACTGTCTCAGGTCAACCACTCCTGAGATATGTGGTTAATTGAAACCCAACCAACAGTGAGTATTATATAACGGGGAAAAAAAGGAAACCCAGGCTCGGTTCCGTTGAGTACGGTTCGATGCAATTTCACTCAAACAGAGTAAACAAGACCAGCACAACCCACCGGGTTGATCTAGTGGTGAACGCGTCTTTCCAAATCAGCTGATTTGGTAGTCAAGAGTTCCAGTGTTTAAGTCGTAGTAAAGGCAATCATTTTTATACGGATTTCAATTCTAGATCGTGGATACTGGTGTTCTTTGATGTGGTTTCAATCGACCACGCATCTCAGAAATGGTCAAACTGAGACTGTACAAGACTACACATCATTTATACTTATACATGTTATCCTCTGAAGTAATATCTGAACGGTAATTCCAAGAGGCTAAACAAGAAAAAGAGAGAAACAAGAACAGCACAGAGACCTACATCAGCAATCGTTGTATAAAAAAAACGCAAGCTCTACTCTTAGAATGGTTCTAGCTAAACCAATTCATAAATAACTACTATTCTAACCATCTCTAAAGCAGCAAACAAGTTCGTTTTTTCTTCATATTATTGGTCATACCGATTGTAAAAATCAGTAGAGGATTTATTTATAATATTATATAAAAGCGACTGTTAGATTTTCTGCAAAAACTTTACATATTTTGTATTTCGACAATCGCCATTCCAGTCATCGAAAGAACTAGACGGGTTCACCAAAATAATAGAAATTGCATTCAAATAGATTCGAGTCTTATCTGATCCATCCACTCCACATCAACTGTTCCAACTCCCTCAGAGGGCCAGCAGAATTACGTCTGCCTTGGTTTGGTTTTGTCTGATCTGTCAGCTTAAAATGGAATCGTATCCTGAGATTTATAATTGATGAACACTATTTGCAAATACAAGGACACGTTGAATACAAGAAGTATTAGAGAAAATTTTAATTCAGGTGTCTTGGAAAACTTTTAAATATTATTGATACGGTAACGTTTTACGAACCGTAAAAATTGCATGGCGTATACAAATATAAATCTGAGAATACTTTTGCCCAACAAATGTAAATTTTTTAAAAATGGACAAACTGAATATTTGCAGAAAATAAAAAAAAGTATTTAAAGAGTATTAAAAAAGTAATTTAAAGTATAAAAGTATTTAGAAATAAGTGGAATGTATATAAATCAAACATATTCCCAGGTATTTTACCTTATTATCATGAATTAATTCCAATTTATTGTAAGAAACTTAACGGACAGTAATTGTTTTTTTAAATCAGACAGCTAAGTACAAGAATTTCGATAGATATATTTACAAACAACAGTATAAAAGTATTTAAAGATAAGTGGAATGTATATAAATCAAACATATTCCCAGTGATCTCGTCGTTTATAACCGCAGTTATAAAGAAAAAAGATGAGGAAGCTCGTCAAGAAGAAACCGCTCGCTGATGACGGCTTGTCGTAGGTGGAATTTCCGTTTGTCAATATTTGAGAGAATGGGCAATATTGAGATATAGCTTTGAGTGTGGTTTACACACCAAAAAAAAAAAAAAAAATTTATAAAATATGTATAAAAATGTATTAATATACTGAAAACTTACAAGAGGAAATTGTTTGTTGTTGAGGGGAAGCTGATGATGGAGCTCTGGTTTGTAGGTTTTATCGGATAAGTGGTGAAGGAACTTATAGATTCTTAAACTTTGTGTTTCTTATATTATAAGTTTATAAAAATTTGTTAAAAGATTCTGAAAACTGTCATAAGGTAACTGTTTGTTGTTGACGGGTAATTTAAGGTGGTGCTGTTGCTCGATTGTGATGACGAACAGCCGAAGGTGGAGCTCATGCTCGTTCGTGCTTGCGTGGATGGGCAGAGAGGTGAAGAAACCTGAGGACTCCGTGGCTTAAGTTTTAAACTAATTGGTTGGGTTGGTATGATATCATATAAAAAAAAAAAGAGAGAGATTAAAGAATAGGGGTGACTGTTGCTGAGAGAACAAGGATGGTGGACTCTCAGTAATCAATGTATGATGAATATCTATAAAAGAAATAAAAGAGCTAACCGGTGAACTGACCTGCCGTGCCGGACAAACAGTCGGCGGGCGGGGAGGCGAGCTAGAGTAAAGGACACTCCTCTGGCGCGAGTCAAACTTGATTGTAGATCCGTTCCAGAGGAGTAAGTGTGAATATAAAAAAAAAAAAAAAAAAAAAACAAAACATATTCCCAGGTATTTTACCTTATTATCATGAATTAATTCCAATTTATTGTAAGAAACTTAACGGACAGTAATTGTTTTTTTTAAATCAGACAGCTAAGTACAACAATTTCGATAGATATATTTACAAACAGCATCGTTAATTGTTTTTTTTAAATCAGACAGCTAAGTACAACAATTTCGATAGATATATTTACAAACAGCATCGTTTTAACTACTTTCCAAGGATAATGAATTTAAAAAAAATACATTTATAAAAGTTAAAATCAAAGAACAATAAAAAAATTATATTTTTTCATGGAGATTTTATATTCCATGTACAAACATTTTGTTTCGCTTAAATTACATGATTTTAAAATAAACATTTATATAACATCAAATTTAAAAAATTTTTACAAAAATATAACAATGTAATTGAATCAGATGTAAAAAAAAATAATTAATTGCTATAGATGTAAAAATTAATTTTTATTTCCTGTTAAAAAATGATGTTTTGAGAATATACAGTATGTGAATCAGACCGCAGGAATATCTGTTTCCATTATTTTACTTAACATATGAACGTAGCTAAAGTATTAATAACTATGTGAACATAATTTAGCTGAAAGCGTTACATTATATAAATGAAGTCGGTCTAATGCTAATTACAGTATTATGATTATTATTATTATTATTATTATTATTATTATTATTATTATTTACCACAAAAACATCAATCAATCTCGGAGTAAATAGGCTGATAAAATAATTTTTAAATATATATGTTTGAAATCGAAGTACTAATTTACATACCGAAATGAATTGCGCCCGATATGGATATGAATGTTTGCGTGTGCATGCGTGCGTGTGCCTTTATGTTTATATATTCGCGTTTAGAATATTATTACAAAGATGAAATACTATAATATACTATGTATAGATGTATAACTACATATTAGTTAAATATACAACAACCAATATATTCGCATTAGATGTACTATTTTAACACTATTCTTCTACAAACAAGAGAGAAAATACATTTCAAAAGATTCTCTTAAGTAAAATAAATTACTGTTCGTATGTTTGAAATCGAAGTAATTTATATACCGAAATGAATTGCGCCCGATGTACATATGAATGTTTGTGTGTGTATGTATGCGTGTGGCTTGATGTTTATATATTCGCGTATAGAATATTATTACGAAGATGAAATACTATAATATACTACGTATAGATGATTAAACTATATATTATTTAAAATACAACCAATGTATTCGCATTAAGTGTACTATTTTAACAAATTCATCTATAAACAAGAGAGAAAATCCATTTCAAAGTAATTTTAATCTTTAATTAGGACCTCCTACTTCAAGAATGGCAGGAGAGGTGTGATACCGCGAATACGGAAGCTCGGACCCGTCGGATAATTCCAAGGCTAAATGAATGGTTAGGAGGAAGCATGGGGACGTTGATTATTACGTTTGTCAGCTGCTCTCTGGTCACAGAAGATTCGGAAACTACTTCTACAGGTTTCGGAGAAGGGAATTCTCTAATTGTGGACTAGTGGATACAACGGAGCACACATTTTATGAGTGCCGCAGATAGGACGAGATCAAGGCACGAGCGGCTCCATGCTACGAGGTACCAAGCAAAGGAAGACGGTTGCGGGAATGGTTGCTGTGATCTTTTGGAAGAAGGAGTCAGTGTACAACGTGTGGTGCTGGCTGAGTTGTGTAGTCTTACGGTGAAGAGATTGCTTTCATGAGGGAATCTACTAAAATAATGAAGCATGGGATGAATCGTGGCGACTTCTAAGGTTAGGGAGGTAGCCCCCAGGCCTAGGGTGTTCTGGTCCGCCTACATGCAAGAATGGGGAGTCGGAGCTACCCGATGATGTACGGGGAACCCTCAAGGTGTGAGAGGACGGATCACGTGGAGTAAAAAAAAACAGTTGTGCGAAACGCACACCTGGTGCTGCGTAGGTTATGGACGGGAGGGCAGCTCTCCAGTTGAGGGATGGGCTGGTTGTCCAGAAGAGGAAGTCGGCCTGTTCAGATGACGCTAGGGAGACCCCGGTGGGATGCCTCTACAGGGTGCAAAATAGGGAGGGCAGGGTGCTCCTACCATAAACCCACCGAGTTGGTCTAGTGGTTAACACGTCTTCCCAAATCAGCTGATTTGGAAGTCGAGAGTTCCAGCGTTCAAGTCCTAGTAAAGCCAGTTGTTTTTACACGGATTTGAATACTATATCGTGGATACCGGTGTTCTTTGGTGGTTGGGTTTCAATTAACCACACATCTCCGGTAGTTTAGCCTCCGGTAGTTACCGGAGGCTAAACAGGAAACAAGAGAGAGAGGGTGCTGCTACCATACCCTGAGGTGACCGAGTAATGCTTAATTGCCGGACTGGTGGCCTTAAGAGTGTTTAAATCAGTGACAAAAAAAAAACATATTTTACCTGTGAAATTTTCTGGTTATCTAAACAGTTAGGTGGTTTTTTATAAATATTTACGTGAAATTAATTTTTTTATATTAAATTTTTGAACAGAGGTATTTACGTACTATTTGACAAGCAGGAGCATAATCATTAAAGCCAGAAAAATTAAAATTACTTAAAATCATAAATATTATAATTTGAAAATATGGCTAACAACACACGTATGATGACCAGTAATTTTTATTTGCTGTATAAAAAAGTATTATTAAAAACTTAAACAATTGCAAAACAAATAATTAGTTATTTAAATTTACACATAAATATTTATACAGTTTTTTTATTCATGGAAACGAACTATTTTTCCAGCGCAAACTGGAAAGTCATAACCATTTAAAGGAAATTATAATAATTCTACATTGCAGCAAATCAAAGTTTACTGTTTTCTAAGTTGGTTGAATGTGATAAGTGGTTTAATGATAAATCATATATACATATAAAATGTTTATATATTTTTTATTGTTTATAATGCTCCTGTTTGTATTAAAGAACAAAAATCTTAATACAGAGGTCTGGTGAAGTACAGATTTACTGGTAACTAATAAACAAAACTTAGTTTTGTGATTGGTCGGTAAAAATTATCAACATCAATATTTCTTGTATTCCGGTTGTTCAGATCGATTCTCTCTTCGGATTGGTTAATATATATGCCATTATGTTAAAAGAGATGAGACATTGTAACTGGCTGGAA
Organism: Lycorma delicatula; assembly: GCF_047948215.1. Taxonomy (NCBI): domain Eukaryota; kingdom Metazoa; phylum Arthropoda; class Insecta; order Hemiptera; family Fulgoridae; genus Lycorma; species Lycorma delicatula. The sequence goes on from NC_134466.1 coordinate 44,152,845, forward strand.
ATACGTGTATGTTTGATCGATTTGTATTACGCCTCTTCCAACGAGTGAAAAAAATACAGAAGAAACAAGATTTTTATGTATCGTATATATAAAATATATGATTAAAATAATTTTCAATAGAGGTCTTTGAATTGTGAACTTTTTTGTAGTAATTTTTTTATATTTATTTCATTAACATTATTTCTTGTTTTTATTATATTTTTATATTTTTTTTTATACGGTAAAAAAATAGATGCTATTTTTTTACCTTATATTTTGGTTTTAAACATCTATCACCAATCAGAATAAAGGTTTATTTTATTTGCAAAATTTTTGTATACACATATACATATAAAAACTTATATCTGTATTTAGATCGATTATTTTAATATATATTCTGTATTTTTATTACTGTTTTTTTTTTGTTTTTTTACAGGGACGGTTACTAGAACAAGATATCCTGTAATAATGTTTGTACACGGGGAATCATACGAATGGAATTCAGGAAATCCATACGATGGTAGTGTACTAGCAAGTTACGCGGATTTAGTCGTAGTTACGATTAACTACAGACTTGGAATTTTAGGTAAGAATATAATTTTAGTTGTTTTATAATCTATTAAAAATACTCACATACGAGATCTGCTCAGAAAATAACCGAACTTTTATTTTTTTAATCTTATTATTAATTTTACAGCTTATTGGTTGTTGTCCCCTTCAAAGTACTTTTGTCCTCCTCATACACTTTTCCAGGAGTGTTTTCAAACAGTTCCTAAATTAGCTTCATTTAAAATGACTTTGAATTTTCTTTAATGTCGTCAAAACAGCGACGACTTTAACAGTCTCAAAACGGCGTCCTTTCATCACTGATTTTTATTTCGAAAATAATAAAATATCGCAAGGAGCCTGCTCTAACATGTAGGGAGGTTGACAGAGGTCATTAATTTGATTTTTGGCACAAAACTGACAAATTGAAAAAGCTGAGTGAGCGGACGCGTTGTCGTGATGAAGGAAGTTGTCTCGTCACAGCTCTTGTCTCTTTTTGTGGATTTTTTCAAGTAACGGTTGTAAAATGACTTGGTATTACGAATGGTTCACTGTTTCACCTTGAGCCAAGAATTAAAAATGCACAATCCATTATAATCAAAAAAAAAAAGAACATCACTTTGACATTGGATCGATTCTGACGTGCTTAAAGACAATATAAGACAAATTGGAAAAAGTTCATATAAACATATATACTAAAATGCTTCATTTGTAAGTTTAAACGTTTTATGAGCACCCATTTGACAAAGTTACTGTACGTCAAAAATAAAATAAAAAAACAGGGGTTTATACCCCAATTTATTGGTCTTTACTCCAAACTTTTCATAAACTACTGCATATATGGTTATGCATATTTTATTAGATTTGTAATGTCAAAAACCATAAGAAATCACTACTTTAGCTTCTTAATTACCGTCCTAAAAATTTCAATACGACCTCATTCCACCGGGATAGCTGAAATCCGAGAGAAATCTTTTACTAGTCGTAACTCGCAAACGAAACATTTCAGGACATATGTTTATATAAAATTTTTCGATTATTTTCACGAGTAGAATAGGTCATAAAACTCCCGGGGGTAGTTGGTGATAATTCTGTATATTTTATGAAGAGAAAAGTTATCTTAAAATTGTTTTTATAATTCCAGTACGCTAACTTTTCCTTTTTAATAACTTTTTGTACTGTTATTTATTATATCAGAATCAAAATTTATACTAGATTACTTTATGAATCTCTTCTCTGTACGAATTGATAAAAAAACAGAAAAATAAACCGTCGGTAAAAATATTATATATATATATATATATTAGAGTGGTCCAAATAGGGCAAAATTTTTGTCGAAAAACGTGCACCCCCTGATTTAAAAGTACTCTCAAAAACAAAATTTTTGACGCGTTGATGAACCCTTTCCGTTCGAAAAAAGTCATCCCCCACTCCACTTGAATTTTAAAGGGGATTTAACATGGGTTTTAGGTCATTTTCAAGTCGTGACGATATAGCGCTAAAACGCTATATCGTCACGGAGAATTCGTGTTCGGAGAACACGAATTTGAAGTGAAAAAGTTGTTTTGACACGTTAAAACTGTTGAAGTCGTTGTCAATTAAAAAAAATCTGAAGGATAGATTCAAAAAGATCAACTCTCATTTTATTTTAAAAATTTTATATTCATGTATATAATTATTCAAATAATGTTGTTAAAATTTTATGATTTCTATTTTTATTATTATATTACATTACATATGTAATGTAATTTGGATGTTTTTTGCGATGATCATTTACAATTTGTAGTATATATTGCAATTGACTTTCATCTCTAGTGAATTTACATCTAAATTCTTTCACCAACTTAACCATCCTTTCTGAGCAGTCATTGACGACCTTTAGATTTTTAACACGATTCAAAGCAGCCAAATAATCTTCGTTTTCGCTCCACTTACATGGATCAATTTCTAGAAAGCTAGTCGCAAGTTCGAATCGTTTAAAAAAATTCAAGGACTCCGTGTTGACAAAAAAGTCGATTTCTTTTTTAACAATTCGTTAACATTTTTAGTTTCGTAGCGTTTCGTGTGAGCAGGTTCGTTATCATAATCACAATCATCATCTGTCGCAGATAATAAATTTTCGTAAGTTTCACCCGAAATTGCTAGTTTTTCAACCATTTTCAGTTTTAATTCAGTTGAGATGACTTCATCAAATAGAGCTAGCGTACCTAGCCAAAATGAGTTTTTTGACTTCAAATTCGTGTTCTCCGACCCCAAAAACCCTAAGTAACGTTGTTTGTAATGTCTAACATTGATTTTCCTTCATAAGAACGCTAGTTGTCAATTGATTGACAGAGATTTTGACAGTTACAATGTGTCAAAAAAAGTTTTTGACTTCAAATTCGTGTTCTCCGACCCCAAAAACCCTTATATACGTTATTTTTGAAGTTTTGTGATGAAACGTGCTAGCGCTATATCGTCACGACTTGAAAATGACCTAAAACCCATGTTAAATCCCCTTTACAATTCACGTAGAGTGGGGGATGACTTTTTTCGAACGGAAAGGGTTCATCAACGCGTCAAAAATTTTGTTTTTGAGAGTACTTTTAAATCAGGGGGTGCACGTTTTTCGACAAAAATTTTGCCCTATTTGGACCACTCTAATATATATATATATACATGTACTATCACTGATTTATGGACTTGCATAAAAATGTTTACAACGACGATGTGTTTTTCCTATACGGACCATTCATAAAAATTTAATCGAATTTAAATAACTAAAATAAATCCTTTTTTGTTGTTAAAGAAGTGAGGAATCCCATTTAAGGACGCCTAAGCAGTGTCGGGGCTCGCTAACAGGTGCCGCAAGATGTTATTAATATGTGTATGTAAACCTGCGCACTACCGACTAAATTGCCACCCCTAGCTACCACCCTTCCTGGAACCGCTAACGAAGCATTCCTTCTGGAAGAGGGTTAAACGCCCACTCACACACTCATACGTCATAGTGCAATTGCATCATGATAGGAATATCAACAAAAACACATCGGTTACAGCAAACAAGATACAGAAAACAGATTATATAAAACTAGACACAAAGAAGAATGTTACTTACAGACAAAAACGACAACTAAAATATTTTCTTAGAGAATATTAATTTATTTCTAATAAAAAAATAATGTATCGAGATCGGTCAATTAGTTATCTTGGAATAAAAATCATATTTTTGTTAGAAAAAATATCCCCTCCCTTCGTATCGATATCAGATGTAAAAACAACATATTTTCATCTAATTCGAGACATCAAAGTTATGACTGGTATACAGGAATATAAAATAACAAAGATTGTAACATACATTTTATAACAATTAAATTTTATGTATGTAAAAGTAAAGTATAAATAATTTTCTCTTTAATAAATACCTAATATTAAAATTTCAATTTAATTACTTTGCGCTATAAAGATAAATTAATTTATACAAATATATTGCAAAATTTAATTTTTCTTACAGTACATTATAGCATGCATTAAATAAAAAAAGTAAAAATTACACTTAAATTCTTAATGTAGAAAATATATTTAAAAAAAAAATATAAATATTATAGTATAGCACGTAAAATGGAGATTTATCTTAGGTATTAGCTAAAAGCATTACACAAAATTTAAACTTGTTTTAAGTTAAAATATGAGGTTATTATCACATACTGTCAACTGTTTTTAATGAAATGATTTAACAGTTAGTAAACTGCCCGTGGTTTAAGACCGACCATTTTACCACTAACGTTGTTAACCTAGCAAATGTATAAGAGAGGGTGAGTTCGTGCAAGAAAGTGGTGCTATAAACAGAGAGAGGTGTATAAGAGGTAGAAAGGAAGGTTTGTTCAACCTACGGAATGTAATGTTAAAACAGCAAAAGGGGAGTGAAGTTGTACGGGATTCAAAACATCCCGTTCTATAACAAACAGTCAAACCACATAACCATCTGGTAAGCAGAAAGCACCTAGTATCTACACATGTAGTTTAAACTCGTACCGAAAGCATCCGGTGTAGTTGGACTACCCCTTCCTGACCGAGTTCAATAAACGGAATATAATTTAACAGCAAAGAGGAGACTAACTAGAACTCCTTATACGAGTACAAATGACTGTTTCGACTATAACCTATGTACAAATGTCGTACAGTTAATACACCGAAATATACCAGCATGTTATTATATTAGAGTCTAATATAATTTGTATACAGTCTAATAATTAGACAGTACACAAATTTAGTTGTTAATTGTTTTACTATCAAATTATAAATATGTTAATGGGAATGAAAAAAATATAAAAGTTTTTAATTACGTCCTTATAGGAAGTAAAGTAAATATTGTGATCGCGAAAAATTTCGGTTTTCAGATTTCAACGGAAATATCCATTTTGATCATCCCTGAATCCATTTTGACTAGTTTCGGCGTGAGGAGTGTACGTACATAAGTATCTCGCAATAACTCAAAAACAATATCGCTCGAATTAAAAACTGTAGTAGAAATTTAGTCATAAATAAATACAGGTTCTCTAAACAACACGTCTTTCTTTCTTTCTTCATAGTTTCATAAGTTTTTCCATTGCCTTTAACGGTTTGGTGTTATGGCTTTAAATGCTAACTATTTCTTTTAAACAGAAAATGTGTTTGCCGTAAATTAAAGATTTTGTAATTGGAAAATAGCTTCATTTTTATATTTTAGTGTGTGTTTTTTAAAATTCTTATTTGATTATATTATTTTATTGTTTCCTTTATACAAACTATATATATATATATATATATATATATATATATATATATGTGTGTGTGTGTGTGTGTGTGTGTGCGTGTGTGTGTGTGTGTGTGTGTGTGTGTATATTAAATTAGAAAAATATTTATTTATATTTTTATTATTAAAATTTTCAATGCCAAATTATTGGGAAAATGTTTATCCTAAAGAACTTTTCTAAATTAATTTTGAAATATATAATAAAAAATATTTCTATAGATTTCATAGTAATTTTAAAAAAAATCTGATGTGGACAACACATGTACGTCTATTAGTTCACATATTAACTACGTATTTTTATTTTTTTTATTGTTATTGAATTATTATTTTTTGTAATTTTTTTTGACAATCAGAGGTTAATAAATTAATAAATCAATATATTTAAATTAAAAAAAGTTAACAAAAAGAAGGAGATGAAGTCGGATTTGAACCGATGTGCCTTCCCCTTGTAAAAGCCAAATATTTCATTGATTAAAATTTTATTTTGTTATAACTGTGGAACCAATAAAAATAAGTACCACTTACGATATATCATTGAAAAGCTCTCAATTAGTGCTTATTACTGTAGTAGTCATCCAAATTATTTTAGATTTTGGGCTTTTTTGGACATTTTTGGTTCAGTCGATTGCAATCAAAAGAGGAGGTGGTGTACAACTGGATGTTACAACAGTCCTAAATACAAAATTTCAATATCCTACGGCTAATCGTTTTTGAGTTATACGAGATACATACGTACGTACAGACGTCACGTCGAAACTAGTCAAAATGGATTCAGGGATGGTCAAAATGGATATTTCCGTTGAAATCTGAAAAACGAAATTTTTCGCGATTTCAATACTATCTTTACTTGGCACAAAGTAGTAAAAAAATTACCAATTAATAACTTTTACAATACAGATAATAAAGGTGTGAACTATGAACAGTAAAAAACAATAAGTTTTTAACTTATTGGTATTGATCAGGCGTATTGGTAATGATCAGGCTAAAAACTAAAATAAAACATAAAAAAAAAATATTATAAAATTTCATCTATTTTAAATAAAAGGTGACCTTTCAACCACTTTCACTTATAAATTTTTAAGATTAAATTATAAAACGTTTTAGTTTATATAAGCTTTCGCTCTAAATTTATCTTCTAAATAATTTAACGCCTTAAAAGCTGTGTTCTTATGTTTTCGATATGCATTTGTTTCTAGATTAGGGTATAAAATATTTTTTCGTTAGAAATGTATCCATATAGTACGGATTTAAATATTTAAATGTTTGTTTTCTATTTGCTTATATACTTTTTTTTTCTATATACTCGAGTTGGTCGAGTCTAATTTTTGTCTTATAGGGTTTACGGATAAGATTTTCGTGTTGATGTTTGTGAACATGTTTTTTTTTTCTTTCTTCTATAAAATGAACTGTTAAAGTAAATTCAGTGGTGGACTGAAGACATTTTATATTGTTGTGAAAAGTAGCGCCCGTATCTCCAATGTAGAACTTATTGCAGTTAGATTCTACAGTTTGTAGACTCCGTAGTAAATTGAATTTGTTTGACTGTTTATGTGACTTGTCTGAACACGTGTATTTTATTTTATTAGTAATTCTGTAAGAAATGAGTTGCCTTTTTTTTTGTACAGTACCAATAAATCTAGGTCAAAATCAGTCCACTTCTTATATTTTTCATCTTAAATTTTTAGTGCACTGTAATTGGTTTAAAAAATTTTTATTTTTAAATTTTTTTAAACAAAACATGACAATAATAAAATCAGGTTACAACCAATTGCCCAATTTTTAAACAGCTAAAAAAAGCTTACAACACCGTTGTAAGCAGTCACGCGGCTTTTTCCTGATGCACAGCTTACACACACTTACACATACAACGTAATTTAAAATATTTATCATTTTATTTAAATATAATATTTTTTGTTTATTTAATTCAATGATTCTAACCAAAGCGCGCGAACATACGGTAGCCTATTTCATTTGAGCGGATGTGGCGATACTAGCGGCCACTTTAAATACCGTTTTACAATGATTCTGATTAAAGCGCGCGAGCGCATCATATTTATTTCGAGCGGGTGTGGCGGTACTAGCGGCGACTGTCAGCACTAACTAAACTAATGTAATTTTACAACTTGCATAACAAATTTCTAATCTGTGGTCGGCAGACAGGTGTAGCTCCTCAAGACTTAATGCACCAGGTCAACCGGACGATCGAGTTCAAGACCTAGCTAGTCGAGTTACCGTTTTACACTTTAAATATTATTTATTTATTTGATTCTACCGCTCACTTGTGATGTCACAACATAGCGGACAACTACAATAGCTGTACGTTAGTGCTACAATAGCGCTCCTTGTGGTAAAAGAAGGTAATATTGAGGAATAAAATGATATTAAATTTTTTTTTTCAAATATTATTTTTTAATAATTAACAAATGTGCATAACAAAAATACGACCATAAATAGGCGAAATCTCGCCTATTTACTTTGCTCTACAGCTTCACCCCGTTGACCTTTTTTAAGTTGAAAATTTAATGGCACCAATGCCTCATACATAGAAGTTATCTAACTGTGTTTGGTCAAAATCGGTCAGAAATTCTGGAGATGTAAGGAGTGCAAGACCGATACACATATGTACATAGGAACTTCCGGAAAATTTCCATCCGGTTTTTTAGGTTCCTTAGGTGTTAAAATGTAAAAATCTTGCAATTTTTTTTTTGCAAATATTTTTATTTATTGTTTGCCAATGTGCCCATTTTAGCAAATATATGACAAGTGAGTGGTTGGGACACGGAAGCCGATGGTGTATGGCACCACGCTTAGTCCGCTCACGCTGTTAGGTAAGCTCTAGAAGCTATTAAGCTCTAGAGCTTAATAGCTCTATTATTAGTGAGCAGTTTCGCTAAACTGCTCGGTAAACTGTTTCGAGGCTCAATAGCCGTTTGTGGCACATTCATTCGGTCTTATGCTTTAGGGCGACCGAATGGGATAGTGGCGAGAGAAATGCCAAGCAAACCAAACCATACCAGGATATTGTAATGCAATTAATTATTGTATTCTTTTTACTAAAAATAATGTATTTTATACACGCTGTTTCTATATAGTATGTTAACCATAAAATAAACAATAATTATCGCATTTACAAAAAAAAATAAATAAATAATATTTGAATCTGTTTCCATTTGCCATTCTTCCTGAGCGAAATATCATGTTACATATCATCATGAATAGCTCACCGAAATGTAAAAGATATAATTGACGGAATAAATGACATTTTCATTCTAAATCCATTATATGATCTAAATTTGTATAATCATCATTTCTCTCAGAGAAGGTAACTCTGACTTCTCAATTTTCAACATCAAAATTATATTAATGTGAAACATTACATGAATTGTAACATATGATTAGGTTTATATGTCAAAATAAACTTGTACTATAAATAGTATAAAGTAAAAATTTGAACGATATGAAAAATTATTTATATACTGTCTAATTCAATATGGAATATATTTATTTATCAAAAAATAAACTAATTTTAATAAAAACCATGATTTGTCGATCTCCGTGGCTGAATAAGATGCGTCTCGACATTTCGGGAGGAGGTCTCAGATTTGAATTCCGGTCAGGCATGGCATCTTTTCATATGCTACAAATTTCAATCGGGCTGATGACCATAACTACTGATGACCATTTTTTCATAACAAAATTAGCCATTTCACGATATTTATAATGATAGAATCAATAATTGTATTAATCTTTTCATTATTGTAATGCTCCTATCTATCAATTACAATACTCTTTCGAGATAAATGATCCGTTATTAGGATGGGAGATTTTATAATATTTTATAATTAGGGATTAAGATAATTTACCGGTCACATAAAATAAATTCTAAATAATTTTTAAACAATTTAAATCTCATTTAATATTTTTTTTCAAAATGTGGCTTTAATATAATAGCAAAAAAAATCCGTTTCGGCACGCCGCAAGGCAGCGCTAGATTTCACCAGTGCTAAGTAAGACATAAAAAAGACTTGCATCTTAAAGTTAAGAAAATCTTGAAAATTTGCTCAATACGACAATGGTTGCACGTTAAAAAACTTTCACATGTTTAGCATACGACAAGTCCCAACTTCTTACAATTCCAGCAACATTTTGGTCATCCCTTGCCGTAAGAGTTGATCATATCAAAAATTATTACAGATAAAAATTTTAGGTAATGTTAAGAGGACTAACGCCCAAACCGATTCGATACTTTGTCTATTAAGAGAGGTATGATTTTTTTGTCTTCGAAACCGCAATTTTTCACCCATCAAACAACTTAACTGATGTAAGTTCTAGGCCCTTATCCAAAGAATAGTAGGAGCTTTAAACGAATTCGATATTTTACTTAATAAGAAATAGCGACATTTTGTTTTTCCAAAAAGTCCCCCCATTTCCACACTCATGGAAACACTTATCCCAACAGTGTTTCCACTTTTGGAAACAGTCCTGGAACGCTTCTTTTGTGATGTTCCTTCGTCGCATTTGCCTCAATCTCGGGATCGTCTCAAATCTTCTTCGTTTAAAAGGACTTTTGAGTTTGGAAATAAAGAAGAAATCACAAGGAGCGAGGCCAAAAACTCTTGAGTTCTAAGGGCTCAATGGGCTGGAGCGTTGTCGTGATGAAAAAACCAATGATGCATCTTCAATTTTTCGGTCAAAATCTTGTAACATGATCCAACTGAAATCCCACACCTTTCAGGAAGCTCTCTGATGGTCAGACGTCGATTTTCCAGAACCAGGGTGTTGATTTTGTCTACGTGTGAGTCGTCAGTTGATGTGGAAGTACGTCCAGGACGCTCATCGTCCTCAATTGACTGACGTCCTTGATAACTGTCTCGATCGTTATAACGTCCATGCTACTTAAAACATGTCGCACGCTTCATAGCAACATCACCGTAAGCTCTTGAGCATATCAAAAGTTTTACTCGCAGATTTTCCGAGTTTAACACAAAATTTCACAGCAACTCTTTGCTCGTTCAAGTCATTCATTCTAAAATCCGCCAAACGAAAAAAACACTTCACAAGCAACCGCGTAGCTAAGCAACCAATAATGATATTTGCAATCAAAAAACTGTGTTGTAATCAGCTGATATGTACGAACATGGTGACGCCAAGCGGATTTGACTGGAACCAACTGGACTAGATCAATTCAAACAGTCTACGTATTTCTTGAACAGAACTCGTATATAAGTATTTTTTTCCCATGTTCCCATGTAATTCGTTTCACTTCAAAAATATATTTAGGTTTGTAATATATTTTTTTATTTTTAGTAACTCAATTTAAAATTATAAATTTACAGCTATATATATATATATATAAATTTTATTTTAAAAATCCCATAAAATTTAGGAGAAATATTATCTGATGATTGGAGAAATAGGCCATTAACTGCATTAATCCAGTCTCCTCTTCCTCTAAAAATATATTGTATAGTACCACTTCCTGAATAGCCTGTTGCTCCGTCACATTCAATTCAACAGAATAGTTCATCACATCTATAGTAATAATTAATATTATTCATGAAGACTTTTTTTTATAACGCTCAGAAATCATGATTTCTGAAAAATAAATTAATTTTATCACTAAAATGGGATATGATGTACGAAACGCAAAATATCATTAAATGAAGTATTTATTCATGGAAGACATGCTACTAATTCTGTTATTTTGACTGTTGACGTATTTACTGACGTGAAACCATGCCTTGTCGGTTAAATGAACTTTCTTAAAGAAAAACAAAAAAAAACAATGAAATTTTTATCGTAAAAACGTAGTAAAAGGCTGTGTTTATAACATTTGTGCACGCTACCCCCAAAACTTCATGACAGCTGCTTACCAAGCGAATGAGTGATTACGTTTTCTACCATTGTTACCAACATAATTAAACTAGCAAACAAAATTTCCCTTTCAATAGAAATTGTGTAAAAATAATCTGGCAACTTTAATTTTTTTTTTAATTTTTAATTTTTTTTTTTAAATTTTATATATATATTATGTATGATAAGTACGGTATTAAGTTAATAAAAATGTTTTAACATTATCTAGTGAAAGAATTAAACTTTAAACTCTAAACAAATTTAATAAAATATAAGCAACATCTTTTCCAATTATTTTATTTTATTTAAAACTTCTTTACACTTTCTAGATCTCTGTGTTATATTCTATAAATGATGAAAGTTTTTTTTGTTACACTAATCTTCTTTCTATTTATTACTTACATTATCCATCCTTTAAAATCTTACAGTTTAAACAAAAGAAATCTTCTATTTCTAATAGTGTTCTTTATACAGCATACAAGATTAAATACAATCGCAGTAACTATCATCCATGTCTCAATCCTTTTTGATTAGAAATTGCTTTTCTTGGTATTTTACTCTTATTTGAGGTATCTTCCCGTACCATGATTATAAATAACTCTTCCTTCCTACACTTCCTGTTTCAACTAAAATTCCTTAAAACTGTTTATTCGGTTTATATACCCTCTAAAATTACTAATATATACAATTAAAAAATCTCATAATTTTATTTTTAATTTTTTCCAGAAATTTATATTTTCTAAGGGAAAATTTTCCGTTAAAATATTCAATTACATTAGTTGATTATTTAGAATAAGGTGATGAAGATAAGATATTTTTTTTAAAATTATATATATCTACACAAAATAAACAAAGTATTTCTGTATTATACGTCCTTTGATTGAAAAAAAAAAAAAATTAAAAGAAGTATTTCATCAAATCACCGGATTTATTTTTCACGTTAAATTTTAATTATTTATCTATAATTATCTTAATTATTTCACACGATAAAATGGTGAAACGTATTTGTGTCACATGACCTAAACAGTATGATTTCATTTTGTAAGCCAAGTGACTCAAACAAAAACAATTCATTTCAAGAAGCAGAATAAATTAGCTGATGTTTAAAATAAATACGTAACGCAAGTGAATGTTACTAGCTATTTCAATAATCTATAAATTGACTTATTTTTCTAGTCAACATTTATTAAAAAAAAAAATAAATAAATAAAATATTAATGAAAACTACTATAGGTATTAATACTTGAATATCATTAATAACAAAGTAAATAAATACCACTACTCACTGAGGTTTTTTTTATTTGTCTTCAGTCATTTGACTGGTTTGATGCAGCTCTCCAAGATTCCCTATCTAGTGCTAGTCATTTCATTTCAGTATACCCTCTACATCCTACATCCCTAACAATTTGTTTTACATATTCCAAACGTTGCCTGCCTACACAATTTTTTCCTTCTACCTGTCCTTCCAATATTAAAGCGACTATTCCAGTATGCCTTAAGTATGTGGCCTATAAGTCTGTCTCTTCTTTTAACTATATTTTTCAAAATGCTTCTTTCTTCATCTATTTGCCGCAATACCTCTTCATTTGTCACTTTATCCACCCATCTGATTTTTAACATTCTCCTATAGCACCACATTTCAAAAGCTTCTAATCTTTTCTTCTCAGATACTCCGATTTTCTCCTTAACCACCGACTTGGTCTAGTGGTGAACGTGTCTTCCCAAATCAGTTAATTTGGAAATCGAGAGTTCCAGCGTTCAAGTCCTAGTAAAATCAGTTATTTTTACAAGGATTTAAATACTAGATCGTGGATACCGGTGTTCTTTGGTGGTTGGGTTTCAATTAATCACACATCTCCGGAATGGTCGAACTGAGACTGTACGACTACACTTCATTTACATTTATACATATCATCCTCTGAAGTATTATCTGGAAGGTAATTACCGGAGGCTAAACAGGAAAAAGAAAGAAAGGTTTAATATTATAAAAAAAAAGTTCGAAAACAAATTCTGATCAACCAATAACGTTGGATCATATGATCCGCAAGTAATTACATGTGAGAGATAAATGTGTCACACTACAATTAATGTTAAATGTAAATTTCCGAAACATTCGATTTTCAAAAAATTCACAATTTCCAAAAATAGCATTTTTTTGATAGAATGGGGTTTAGTAAGATATACGAGGTGCGACAATAAAGTAATGAGGCTGATGTGAAAAAAATGTTGCTTACCGTTTTAGTCATGTTTAGTGTTGTCTCCTTCAAAGTAGTTCCCCTCTGATTGCACACACTTATTCCAGCGCTTCTGCCATTGATGGTAACATTTCTGGAACTCATCTTCTGTAATATCCTCCAAGACCCTCGTCACAGCTTTTTGGACATCTTGTGTTGTTTGAAAATGGTGTCCCTTGACCGCCATTTTGACTCTTCGAAATAGAAAAAGTCGCACGGATCGATATCTGGTGAATAAGGTGGCTGTGGTAGTACTGAAATTTGTTTTGAGGTTAAAAAATGCTGTACTGACAGAGAAGTATGGGATGGCGCATTATCGTGATGCAGAATCCAATTATTAGCAATGTTGCCACGGACACGAAGAACTCGTTTACGAAGTCTTTCTAAAATTTCTTTGTAGAAATATTGGTTAACTGTTTGTCCAGGAGGCACCCGCTCTTTATGAACAATTCCCTTGAAATCGAAGAAGCACACAAGCGTGCATTTCACTTTTGACTTTGACATGCGAGCTTTTTTTGGTCTAGGTGATCCCTTTGAGCACCATTGCGAACATTGGCGTTTTGTCTCTGGATCTTATTGAAAAAACCAACCTTCATCACCAGTGATAACACGGCTCAACAAATCTGGATTGATTTCCGTTTGCTCTAACAGATCGGCTGCCATATTTTTCCGTGTTTCTCGCTGTTGTGTGAGATTTTTGGGGACCATTTTTACAGAAATCTTTCTCATACCAAAATCTTCAGTTAATATTAGACGAACCGTTTCTCGATCGATGTTGAGTTCTTCTGCAATCATTTTCACGGATAATCTTCGATCAGATCGTACGATTTCACGCACCCTGGCAAAGTTGACATCTGTCCGTGAGGTTGATGGTCGTCCACTGCGTTCTTCATCTTCAATATTAGTTCTGCCTTCACTAAAAATTTTATGCCACCGAAAAACTTGAGCTCTTGACATAACCTCCTCTCCAAAAGCCTTCTGAAGCTTACCATTGTCGTCGCGTTTTCACCCGATTTAACGCAAAAAGAAATGGCATACCGTTGCGCCAATATTTTGCGGTTTCATTTCTGTGACAAGAGACACAAACACGTGTTCACTTATTGCAGCACAACTCACGACTGAGCAGTTGCATGAATGTGCTGCTTGGACTAGAAGTAGCTTATAGACCAAGGTCAAAGATGGTATGCCTACGCAAGCTGCAGGGTTGCCACATATTGCAAAGAAAAATCAGTCTCATTACTTTATTGTCGCACCTCGTATATATAAAGTAATGAGACTAGTTTTTTTTTGGCAACCAAAGTGGCAAAACTATAAAGTTAATAGTAAACATATGTTTATATGAACAGCTGATTTATATTAGGTATTAATATTATTATTCTACTGTTGCCACGTAAGACGTAAATGAACTTTTCGTGAAACGAGTTTGTTGTGCGTTACAAAATGAGTGATACTAATTATGAGCAATGTTGAGCAATCAAGGTTTGTGTTACACTAGGTGAGAATGGTACTGAAACTTTTTTTAAAAATTTAAAAAGGCATATAGAGACGACGCTCTGTCACAAGCCCAAGTTTTTAGGTGGTTTAAAGCACTTTCAATTGGCCGGGAATTAAGTTTCGGACGATTTACGCTCTGGAAAACCGTTAAAGTCAAAAAGTGACGACAGTGTTGAGCGAATCAGAAACTTGATACGGTACGACCGGTGATTAACTGTCAGAATGATTGCAGAACAATTGAATTTGAACCACACCACAGTACATCAAATTTTGACAAACGAATTTGACATGGAAAAGGTTTGTGTAAAATTGGTTCCACGAAATTTCACTGTTGAATAGAAAAAAACATGGTGGAAGTGTGACGCGATTTTCTAGGACGAATTGAAACTGATCCTGATTTTCTAACAAAATTTATTACTGGTGATGAATCTAAGATATTTCAGTTTGACCCAGAAACAAAATGCCAGAGAAAGGATTGGCACATTTCAAACTCACCACGTCCCAAAAAAGCAAAAATGAGCAAATTAAAACAATGCTAATTTGTTTTTTCGATAGTAGTGGCATTATCCATAAAGAGTTTTTACCTACAGGACAGACTGTAAGTCAATATGTTTACCGAGAAATTCTTGAAAGACTGCGGAAAAGATTTGCCAGCGTGAGACTAACTATAAAACAAAACTGGGTTCTGTATCATAACAATGCACCGTGTCACACTACAATCTCATTTTTTTTGGCAAAGAGAAACATTCCTGCAGTTCCTCACCACCTTATTTATCTCAGGTGAGTCCCGATGA
Source organism: Lycorma delicatula (assembly GCF_047948215.1). Classification (NCBI taxonomy): domain Eukaryota; kingdom Metazoa; phylum Arthropoda; class Insecta; order Hemiptera; family Fulgoridae; genus Lycorma; species Lycorma delicatula. The sequence goes on from NC_134466.1 coordinate 44,168,519, forward strand.
CTTTTTCCTGTTCCCGACTTTAAAAAAACACTTCAAAGGGCACCATTTTGGAACAGTAGAAAATATAAAAAAAAATATAACCGATCATCTGAAGGATATTCCGGTTTCTGAGTTCCATTACTGTTATGAAGAGCGGGAAAATCGTTTGAAGCATTGTATGGATTCCCAAGGGAACTATTTCGAAGGTGTAAAGTCCATTTATAATTGGATTGTAAATAAAATGTTTTTCTGAACCAGTCTCATTACTTTATTTACAGACCTCCTCATATATATATATATATATATATATATATTAATTTTATGGTGCAATATTTCTTTTAATGGTTGAAATTTAATTTACAGGTTTCTTGAACGCTAATCTAGCACCGCAAGTAAAAGCAAGAGTCGCAAATTACGGCCTAATGGATCAAATAGCAGCGTTACATTGGGTACAACAGAATATTGCTTTATTTCACGGTGATCCAGGCAATGTAACATTAATTGGTCATGGAACTGGTGCCGCTTGTATAAATTTTCTTATTATTTCACCAACCGTAATGCCAGGTAAGTGTAATTATAATTATACGTACATAAATACTTTTATACAAAATTTATTTACTTTTAAACCGAAATAAAATAGAAGATTTTCAATTCAATTTTTAAATCTATATTCAACTTTAGTTTTTTAAAAAAAAATTCGCTGGTTTCAATAATTTTCAAGTTTATAAATGAAATTTTCCTCTAAAAATCATAAAATAAATGAAACCTGTATAAAAAACAATTTTAAGAAAAGTTTTATAAAAAGAATTATAATAGTTTTATAAAATAAATATTACTAAATTATTTGATATTTATGATTTCATTATTTCATAACCCAAGGTGGCATTCTGATATTTAAAAATTCTGAATTTAAAAAAAAAAAAATTATTCATTAACGTAACTTAATGCGAAATATCATAAAATAAATTATTTATTCATGGGAAGACATGCTACTAATTTTGTTATTTTGACTGTTGACGTCAGTTAAAGAACTTTCTTAAAAAAAATTTTAAAAAATCATAAACTTTTATCGTAAACGATATTAAAAATTATTTTTTTACGTGAATTTAAAAAGAAAAAAAATGAAAAATTTGCTTTAATGTAACTTATTAGTATGAAACGTAGTTTTAATAAATATTTTATCAAGAATTTGGAAAAAAAAATTATTAAGTTAACATTTTAGAAAAATATAAATTAGATTAGATTATTCCTTTATTTTCCTAGTATAAAATATTACATAAATTAAAGAATTATAATATAAATATTTAGGAAACATAATACTTGCAAAGGATAAGCAGTGCGTAAGTATGAGCCACTTTATATATAGAGTTTCTAAAACGATTAGCTGGCTATACTTTTTTGGATTCTGCTTGTAAATTTATAATTTTTATATTACTTATTAATTTAAATGTCAGGAAAAGATTTTTGAAAGTGTATGTTTGGAGTGTCGCTTTATATGGAAGTGAAACTTGGACAATCGGAGTATCTGAGAAGAAAAGATTAGAAGCTTTTGAAATGTGGTGCTATAGGAGAATGTTAAAAATCAGATGGGTGGATAAAGTGACAAATGAAGAGGTATTGCGGCAAATAGATGAAGAAAGACGCATTTGGAAAAATATAGTTAAAAGAAGAGACAGACTTATAGGCCACATACTAAGGCATCCTGGAATAGTCGCTTTAATATTGGAAGGACAGGTAGAAGGGAAAATTGTGTAGGCAGGCCACGTTTGGAATATGTAAAACAAATTGTTAGGGATGTATGATGTAGAGGGTATACTGAAATGAAACGACTAGCACTAGATAGGGAATCTTGGAGAGCTGCATCAAACCAGTCAAATGACTGAAGACAAAAAAAAAAAAATTATTAATTTATAATTTATATTCTTAATATTAATACTAAGATTATTTTGTATTATTTTAAACGGTTACAAAATGAGGTTAACAACATAACGAATATAACGTAATTCAATTTATACAATATACTAATCATAAAATTGTAGAACAATATAAATATATTATTTACATCATATTCATATTCCTATATCTTCTTGATATATAGAATGTTGAATTTTAATGCATGGTTGCGGGTGTTAATTTGTTGTAGTAATATGCTCAATTTTTTTTTAATTCTTTCGACGTTTTCTAAGATAAATTTTAATTGATGTCAAACTTTAGCAATTAAGTTTTTGTTTGTAAGAAATTTTGTTTTATTTATGTAAAAAGTTTCATTTACTACTATTTATTTTAAAAACAGTTTTAATTTTTATTTTTATTTTTATAAATATTATATACTGAGTGTTTCTAAATTGGTACCCCGGCTATACTTTTTCGAATTCTACTTGTAAAACTAAACAAAAAATATCGTAAGGAAAAATGGAATTTCTCCTTCGTTTTTCCACTGTCCGCCATTTTGTTACTTTTATATATAATTTATATTTCAAGTTCGGATAAAGGAAACACATTAATAATTCTGTCAAAGCTTTGTAATAAGTTTTAAAATTAGAAAAAAAATCAGGACTTAAAAATACCTTCGAAAATTACAAATTAGCGGCTATTTTTATTTTTTTCAATCCGTTGTATCTCCAGAAATATAAATTTTATCAAAATTTATGTTATTTCTAAAATATTAAGCATTTTATTTTGAACAAAATGACTTTTTATTTTTTATTTTTAAATCGGTTAACAAATAATGGCAAAAAATTGATGATGTAATTTTGTGTCTGTTTTCATGTCGTTCACTTAACGTTCAATTCGATTAAATATTGTTTTTTAAGTTCTGTTAATTCTAATATTGTAATTAGTATCAAATTAAATAATAATTTTCTCACAATAATAAATAGACTTAATAATTAAAAAAATAAAACAACTACCTGTGATAACCTTCCGTTAATTATTGTAGAACATTAGGTGTAATTAAACAGTTAACAATTTTTAAAAGTTATAAAAGATATTCTAAGTGTCCATCATTAGAGTTTAGTGTAATCTCCAGTATTTTTCTGAGAGATTGCCTTAATCGTTCAAAAATTCCGAAAGTATTACTAATTTCTTGAAATTCATTTTGGATCCTTTGTTGAAGATCTTCGATATTGAGTATTGGAATTGAATAAAAAATATGTTTCAAATGGCCTCACAGGTAGAAGTCAAGAAGGTTCCAGGCAGGTGATCGGGCAGGCTAGGGCACTGGTACTCCGCGGCCTATTCATTTTTTCATGGAAAGTTTCATGCAGGAAATCTTATACCTACTGACAGAAATGTGCTGGAGCACCATCGTGGTGAAACCACATATTTCCTCTTAATTGTAGAGGTTATAAAAAATGTGGAAGATTTTCGGAAAATTGGCAAGATTTCTCCATTTAAATAATTTGGTAGAATGACAAAACCCACAAGATAGTAATTATAATACCTACCCGTATGTTCAGAAAAAATCTTTGTTGATAAATGTTGAAATAAGTAACATTTATTGCATTAACAATTTAAATAATAATTTATTATATAACTCGTAATTTAATTTTTTTTTTCAAGAATTCATTTTTATATTTATATTTGTTTATTTTTGTAAATACTATCGTAGAAATGCCGAATAGCACAAGCGAAACGAGCCTTCAGTAAGAAATATAATTTGTTTACATCAAAAATTAATTTAAATGTCAGGAAAAGATTTTTGAAAGTATATGTTTGGAGTGTCGCTTTATATGGAAGTGAAACTTGGACAATCGGAGTATCTGAGAAGAAAAGATTAGAAGCTTTTGAAATGTGGTGCTATAGGAGAATGTTAAAAATCAGATGAGTGGATAAAGTGACAAATGAAGAGGTATTGCGGCAAATAGATGAAGAAAGAAGCATTTGGAAAAATATAGGTTAAAGAAGAGACAGACTTATAGGTCACATACTAAGGCATCCTGGAATAGTCGCTTTAATATTGGAAGGACAGGTAGAAGGGAAAAATTGTGTAGGCAGGCCACGTTTGGAATATGTAAAACAAATTGTTGGGGATGTAGGATGTAGAGGGTATACTGAAATGAAACGACTAGCACTAGATAGGGAATCTCGAAGAGCTGCATCAAACCAGTCAAATGACTGAAGACAAAAAAAAAAATATCTTGTCTAAATATATAATTTTATGAGTCTTCCTCAAAAATTCAAAACCAATTTTCAAGACTTAAAAATGGGAAATCAAGTCAGAATTTGCCGTACACAAATATGAATCATGAGGACCGATATTTTAGAAAACATTTATTTTCAAAATTAACAAGATTTACCTCTATCAAATAAGATAAAGATGTTTTCGTGTAGCTTTATAAAATATTTCGGTTTATGAATCTTATTTTACTTGCGATGGAGCTGCATCAAACCAGTCAAATGACTGAAGACAAAAAGACAAACAATTGTAGAAAAAATAAATTGTAGGAAAATTTTAATAATTATTCAATTAAAAAGCCTGTTTTTGTACCAATGAAAGTTTATTATTTTTTAAATACCCTATTTATTTTAAATTTTAATGCTGATGGCCTTTGATCCGTGCTTTATTTTTTTCAATTTTTATAGAGGGGATACACCCAAAATACTACAAGCAGCATCCAGTTGTTCAATATTGTGATGTGGGGTAGTGTACTGCTTTTTGGTATTCGCATTGATATAGTTCTTTGTTCTGGTAAGAAAAAATACTTTTGAAACGGTTAACGCAAAGAGACTTCCAAGGAACTACATTTAAATTTGGAAAAATGTGTTCTTTAAGAACTTGTTCTAATATTATTTGATGTTATAAGTTTTTCTTAACTGTTTTTTTATGAGTTGCCAAAGGGTTACAACAGAACTATCGATACTGGTGACTGAAGTTTGATTAAAACGTTTTTCATGATATTTTCAAACACTAGTGACATCTGAATTAACACGTAAAAAAATAAAAAAATGGTTGGTTTCATCACTAAATTCACAAATTTTAATGAGTTCTTTTGGCACTGTATCATACATTGTTTTATGACACTCTTCATTCACATAAATTCCTATGGAACATTGTTCTTCCATTGTTTTATGTAAAATTACTTGAAAATAATGTAAAAATTTAACTCGTTTTAAAATTTGCAATATAATATTATTTAGTAAAACTTAATGATTTAATAAACACTTCTAAACACAGGATGAAATTTGAGACGGTCGGTAAAAATGTGATCAGGAAGCTGACTGATGTCAAACTGACATGTCTGTAACTGCAAAGCTATATCATGCAACAAGCATAAAAGCAACATCAATTTCCTGACTACTGGAAATGACTTCAAACGCCTGTTATAACATGAACACTGCAGTTGAATGGTTCAAACAAATCTATTTCAAGTATAGTAGTAATAAGTATAAAAATATTAAAGTACCAAAGAGACAAGAACGCCGTAGGAGCAAAATGAACACCCCTAGTAAGTCAAAATGATATCGCTTTTAACAGGTTTTTCGTGATTTTTGAGAGGTTATATTTTTTTTATTAGCACAATACACAGTAATATTTTTTATTTGCCATACAAATCTACAAAAATACTGTAATTTGTGCAAATTTAAGATTTTTATCATCGGCCCCATCAGAGTTATTTGAAGCCAAAATTTGAATTAAAAAAAAAAAATTATTTTTCAAAACTTTATAAGAGCTAATATCACCATTATTTACGGTAAAACTACTAACATATACCTACATATAAATAAATAATTCAAACTGTATATGCCATCCCTGCCTCTTGAAAAAAAAATTACCAAAACTGAAATTTCACCGTTTCTCATGTTCAAATTTATTGGTAATTTTCTCACAGAAAGAAGAGAGATAGATAAATAAACCACTGGACCGATCTTTTACCTTGAGGAAATATGAAAAAAATTGATTTTTGTTTCATCCTTCAAATATCAATACTTTTTTAGTTATGATTTTTTCCGTAAACCCTCCTTACAATCATAAAAATAGGTGTGTGGGCACCTTAACAAAAATGGCCGCCACATGTAAACTGCTTAAATAAAAAATAAATATTTTTAAGGTCCTGAGACATGTGGGAAACAAATGGGTAAGTATATTTTTTTTTTAATTGGTCAAGCAACTATTTCTGGGGCACTAAAATGGATTTACCCTAATACATCATTAAAAAATCTAAATACTTATCTCATCCTGAAAATCTTTATGAAAATTCAACAATCATTTGGTCAGTTTTTAAACTTTAATCAACTTTCAGGTTTCTCGGCTTATTTTATTTTGGATATACATTTATTCGTACGGATAGCGTTTTATGTAATTCTATCTTCGGTTTAGGAGTGACCGGCATTCAACCTCTGAACTTTCCATATGAAAGATTGAACCGCTACCACTGAGCCATAACGGTAAAGGGAATCATAGATTTCTTAATTCACGCATTCTGATTAAATACAATGATTAAAAAAAAATCCATTTTTGAATTTCCACCATTAACTTTCCTTTTACAATAAAATATAAAATGATTTTTTGTGTAGGTGATGAAAATCTTTTTTCCACTGGACATTCAAATTATTACATAACAGGATTATCATCAGATCATGACATCAAAGAGTTAAGAGAAAAAAGGAGAATTTTTTTTAAAGTTCTTGATTGTACAGATTATATTTTAAATTTCTCGTAGAAATTACGGAAAATTAAATAAAAATTACGCGTTTTTATCTACATATTTTGTGATAATAAATTTTGATAGTTTAGTAATTTTCTTTTCCATTCTAGTCACTAAGGATCATGTTTACACAGTTTGAACTCTTTTTCTTTTCCCAAAAGGTCTTAATTATTTGCTCCGTTGGCTTTTTCTTTTTTCCAAACATTTATTTAGGTGTGTACCTTTCCTTTTTCGCTTTGGAAACTTAGATTCTTAAATCAATCTTCTATATATCAATTCATCTTTGTCATCAAACAAATCTTTAGATATCTTCAATATTTATTTATTTATTTTTTTGTTTTTCATTAAACCATGCAGTTTTTATGGTTCTGTCTTTGTTAAAATCTATCTACTCTACCAATCTGTTAATGTAAATTTTCTATAAATTTCCATAATATCTTAAACCTCTTTTTCGGATTAAATTTATTTCTGTATCTTTGTAAATTTCTTTTTCACGTTTTAATTTATAAATTCTATCTGCATATTTTTCAATAAGATGAAATGAAATTGGAAAAAGATCACTATAATTAAAAACAGCATTAAAAACCATTTTTATCTCTCAATTTAGAATTTTTGTCTAATGTTTCTGATAGTAAGTTTCAATATGGAATTAAAATAAAATAATATTTACTTTGACTCTCGATTCGTATATAATTTTAATTAACGAGAAAATGGATAAAAAACAATTTGCATTGAAACAGCTGGTAATCGCTTCCAGAAAAGAATAGATTTATCTCACATTCCGCTACAACAAAACCAAACTGTATTTCACGCTGATGTGAAGCTACTGTATTTTTTCCTAAAGAATTAGGATACGTTCTCACCACCTGTTTTAATGAAAATTCTTCTATCCTATAATCCTTTACCGATCCCGTTTTTAATCAAAATTATTTTAATCGAAATTATATATATATATTCCTTAATATTGTTATTAAAAAAAACATGTTCAACTGAAAAAAGATTCTACCTTTACCCAGAGACAAAATATATTTTTTTCTTAATTTTTTAACGGCTACCACATTAAAATGATTCTTTCACGAATTTAAAAAAAAAATAAAATTTGTTTCGTTTATTTAACATATTAAAATTAAAATTATAATAAAAAAAAAATAAATAAATAAAGGGAATATTTTTACGCATAATTTTATGCAATTATTTTATAATATATTTGATATAAAAAAAGATTAATTGATACAGTAAAGAATAACGAAAAAAGTACAATTTAATACTGCATTAATTTTCTTTTAATTAAATGGTTTGTAATACGATGTTATACTCGATTTTCACACTAAAAAGGCAGCCGTAACCGCCTGTCCTTTCCTGCGTTAAATTTAGCTGTATTGAAAATCCATTATCTCTATTTTTTTCAAATCCTTCAAATTTTTTTCTGGATTCTAAATAGATTTGATGCATCTATAATTACAGCTATAAACCACTCCTAATTAAATATAAATTAACTAGCGTACCCCGTCGCGACTTCACCGAGAATATAGATGTAGCTTCACTCGCAATGCTATTTTAATAGCATACTTATTTTTTTATAAATAATATTTAATCAACAATATTATATTTAGATTTTCATTAAATCCTGATAAAATCGTTCAATAAAATTTTTTATGAAAAATACTGAAGGAATATACGATAAACATTGAATTGTTGCCCAAAACTTAAATAAAGGAAAACAAAAAAGGAAGATAAGAAAATCGAACAATATTTGTTAGACCAATCCATTTTACGAATGAATTAAAATAGTTTAATATAAAAGTCCAATAAAAATAAACAAAAAATTTATTACAATCCAAAATCTAGCATCCCCATCGTGGCTTTGCCCGTGCTCCATGGTTACTTGCGCTTCCCGTCACATCTTGGCTCGCTTCGCTCTCCCTTCCCGTTTTCCTTTCCTTTTCCCGTTTCTCTTTTCCTTATTTCCCTTCCCCCGTCCTCTTCCCCATTCCTCTTCCTTTTCCCCTTCATTTCCCTTTCCCCTTTTGGAAAAAAGCACACAATATTTCATGTTTAGCTTAAAATAGCTTTTTTAATTGAGTATTAAACACAAAAATTAAAAAAAAATCTATTACAGAATTTAACTATGATAATGAATTTGAAATAATTTGAATAACAATAAAATTAAAAATTTATTTGAAACTAATAGACCCGGCAATGCTTCGCTGTTGCTAGGTTTGAGTATATATGTAGATTAAATGAACACAATTGAAAGCTTGATAAAACATTAACAAAATGAACATTACGGAACTTCACAAAATGTAACCTTTCCCTTTTACCCTTTCTCCCTTTTACATTCCCCTTTCCTTTCCCCCTTTCCCCATTTTCATTTTTACCATATCCCTTTCCCTTTTACCATTTCCCACTTCCCAATTTACCCTTTTATTTTCCCCATTTCCTCCTTTTCCACTTCTTTTACTTTCCTTCCCCATTTATCTTTTCATTATTTCTCATTTCCCCTTTCTCATACCACCCTTTCCCTTATCCTTTCCTCTTTCCATTTTCTTTTCCCGTTTATCCTTTTCTCAATTTTCCCCTTCTTCCCTTTTATCTATTTCGATTTATCCCTATTTCCCTTTTCCAATTTTTCCCTTTCTCTCTTCTTCACCACGCGTAAATCGGTCCAGTTATTTTTTAGTCTATAGCGGACATACATATCGGAAAAAAAAAAGAATCGTAGAATATTTAGTATACCGTATGTTGCTTTTACGTCCAACAGATAGCGCTGTTAACACGAAATTTAGTTTTTTATCGATTTGAACCACTTAAAATCAAAATTTCGCAAAATCCTTTCTTATTGCTCGCCTACTTAAAGATACGAAGGTACCCTGAAAATTTCAAGTCTCTACCTATAATATTTTTGGTTGTACGTTGATTATGAGTCAGGACATTCTCTTTTATATAAGAGATAATATTAATTTTTTAGGAATTTTTTTTAACGGTTAATTTTTCACTTATTTTCATAATTCTCCAAGTATTACATATAGAATAATTAAAAAAATTTCAAGTTGTTATCTTCAGTGGTTCCTAAAATTATGAGTCATAGATGTAGAAAAATATGATTTTTGGAAAACAGAAATTAAAAAATAGCAAACAATTTTTTTTTTTAAGTTACCCGTTTTAAAACCGCCCAACTTCATAATCTGAGTCATCAGTATTAGCTTCCTGATCTTCTAGCTTTATCTTTTTATTTCTGCATGTCTGTTTTGCGTTTTTCTTCATTTCTTCCAACTGTCTTTTTCAGCCTCGGTTATCCCCGTTCGTCATCAAGTTTTTAAAAATTTTTAAGCTATAAAAAACCGGATTGATTCCAAGATGCTACAGAACATCACACTTGCTAATTTTTCTACTATTAAATGTTGTCATTGTATCATGTACTTTAAACTCAAATATTTCCTTTCTCACAAAAATATTCTATGGCAATCGGTTATAAATTATGTGGTTGAGAGGCTCGTTGATGTTCTAAGTCTGTCCATGGGAATATTTTTCCACCGAATCTTCATTAGATAATGAAATATCGGTTTTATAGCTTGAAGAACAGTCATTGAAAGAGAAATTTTGTGTGAGCAAGAACAGTTTACTGGTAAAAAAAACTACCAGTAAAACTGGTAAATTTGAGTGTCGATGTTTCCAAAACAGTTATGAACAATTTTTTAAATCAAAAATTTATTCGATAACATACAATTATAAATCTTTAATCAGATGACCCAGAAAATATTGAAATATAAACTGAGAAGAAATTTCAAAAAACCGATTTTTTTTACCACTTACCGGTTACGACTGCCCTAATAATTATTTATAAAATTATAGTTATAAAAAAAAAACCATAAAAAAAAAAAATATATATATATAAAAAAAAACATAAAATATAAAACGTTATACCTTAAACCAAAACTGAGGTGATAATAAAATATACTGCTTTTATTTGTCACATTCCATTTAGACTTTCAAAATTTTTCTGATTTATAATACCCTACGAGACCTTTAACACAGATACAAGAATTTATGTAAATAACAATTCAGAGGTTTTCCTTCTTTTTTTTTTAAACATACATCATATATGTTACACTATGTAAACTACCACCTATCTCTCCAAAAAAATAAATCGACTATAAAATGTTGTGACAGATATATCGTCGTCTGTAACTTGTCTCAATATATCGCACAATAGAATTTTTTTTTTTTTTAATCTGTTATACCACAAGAAGTACTTATATATCCTTCTTTTTATTTCATAACCTTTTATATTTATAAACTTAAGTCTATATATACTTCCAGTTAATATTTTCCGTCTTGAAATTTAATTTTAAAATTTGTCTAAAATAAATAATCGACGAACGAAAACTTAAAGGTTATCATCAAACTTTTTCGTTATAAAAAATCTATAATAAATAAAAATATACACGTTTTATTTAATTATATGTAATTTTAAAATACGCAGTTGTTAAAAAATGAAAGATAATAATATAATTTAAAATATAAGATAAAAACAATTCATTTCACTCCTTTTATATCACATTATTAAGACAATCTAATTAATATAGAAAAATAAATAATTTAAATTTAAAAAAGTATTGAAATTCTCTGAAAACCAACGTATAAGGAATGATTAATTTAATACAAAAGAAAATCTTAACTTTCAATTTGTATCATAAATGTTGCCGATCTCGGTGACGGAGTGGTAGCGTTTCAGCTTTCATCCGAAGGTTCCAGATTCGAATACGTTCAGGCATGGCATTTTTCATTAAATATAACTCCACTTACCTACTCTCATGTACAATTTTTTTGGTAAATAAATTCATAAAAGCAAAATAAAAGTAATAAATGGGGGAAAAAATTTAATTTATACAATAAAACGTGACATTATTTCATTACTATTAGTAATTATTAATTTATTTAAAAAAAGCTTTAAAGATTTAAAAACGTTACCCATGAAATGTACAAAAACATTATCAACATATATTTATATATTCTACTACAAAATGGCTTTTTCTCTTTTCTTCTCTCTCTCTCGCTCTTTTTTAGTTTATCCTCCGGAACCACCGTAAGGTATTACTTCAGAGGATGAATGAGGATAATATGCATTAATGTAGATGAAGTGTGGTCTTGTACAATGTCAGGTCGACCATTTTAGAGATGTTTGGTTAATTGAAACTCATTCACCAAAGAACACCGGTATCCACGATCTAGTATTCAAATCCGTATATAAAAGTGCTTCCTTTTACTACGTTTTTAACCATAGAACTCTCGACTTCTTTGTGAGCTGATTTGCGTTGAGTATACTACTAGACCAACCCGGTGGGTCTATTGCAATTTGACTGGCTCTTTAATTAATTGCATACGACTGTCTTAAAATTTTCTAAGATAAAAATATCTTAAAATATTCAGTTCATAATCGTGATAGGCTTTACCGGCGGTCGTCTTTTAGACCCTCTAAAACTTGTTAACGCAGTTATTAGTTTGGCCTCAGTCAGGATGCCACCGTTGCAGTTGCTTCGGCAAACATTTCCATCAGTGAATTTATACAACCTACTATCGCCTCTTCCAATCACGACGACCTACCATAACTTACTCAACTATCAAATTAACCGATTTGCGGAAGAACGATCCCCGCGCCTCCTCCGTAGTGGAAGCGCGGGGAAGCCTCCCCGAAGATGAATTCGGTGAAAACACCGAAGATGAATTTTTTAACACCAAAAACACTATCCTCATACCAAGAAAATTTGTTTTGATCGCAATATCGTGACCCCGTAGGGGAAGTCACCTTCTGCCACCCCCTTCGTTCATCTTCGAAACCTCGGCTTTTAACATATTCCAGTCCGCCTCGGCCAGGATGCCACCAGTGACATTCCCATCGGTATACTACTATTTCATGAACTCAAAAAAAAAACACATCTCACCGCCGAATCTTGAGTAAGACTGAAAGGACTTAACTTAACAAAGAAATTGAACTACCTACCCGTAGAAGGTAAAAGTGAGTTCAACACACAACACGAAACATAAAAATATTACACGGATTAATAACAACACAGTAACACTGAAACAAAACAAAACAAATAACAACAAAAACATAATTTATAAAACAAAATATCAACAAAAAAATAATAAACGAGAAATTCAGCTTTTAATGAAAACATATCCTATCTCTCTCTGATCTGGTCCGCTTTTCGGGAGCGAGGTCAATGCCTACACCCTCACACACCGCAGCTCCATTACAGTTTTCTCCACGCATCCATCTCATCCTAACATGGAATATCTAAGCTAACCGGGGATCGATTATCTCGGCGAAATAGGTGCTCAAGCGACCGCCGTATCACGTATCATGTCCATAAGAAATGAATACCTTTATTATAATTTTTTTCTTTGATTTCTTTACAATTTCGTAGTAGTAAACAAATAGAAAACAAATTGTACGCTGTTTTACCGATCTCGTGAACTAAGGGATAAAATTTTTCCGTTTATAAATGATTAAAAAATTATTGTTTAAATGCAATTTCTGGTTTCTCACTGATCATCTAAACCAGTTACAAGAATATTTTGATTTAATAAAAGGTATTTTCTCTATTATATATTATATTATTTTCTATATATTATATATTATTTCCGTTGTAATATAAAAGAAGGGACAAAAATCTACAATCATTTAAATATATCATTCTGATATATCGGTAATAGCATGCCAATTATTGTCCTTAAATAAATATAGATTAATTTTTTTGTTATACTATTATCACCATAGTATTATCAATTGGTTTCCAATGAATTTCATCAGTATTCTTTATAGTCCAACATAAAAACTTTACTTATTCATATGTATGAAGAAAATATTGAGAATAATATTTTATTTAACGTGGGTTGAGATTCAAAAGTAGGCAAAGAGACGTCATACATCAGCGTCATATAATTCCGTCACTGCTTTAACTTTCCCGTCGAATGTAGCTAGAATAGCTATATTTAAAGGTATATAAAAAATAAAATATTGGTTGTTTTGCAGAAGATATAGAAAAAAAACCAACTTCTTCAGCCGTACTGTAAAAGTATCGCTATTTTTATAAGATAATTTAATTGCAAAAGCACGCTATTTAACCGTCAAATGTTCCATCATAATTAAATTGTACACAAATTAGAAACTATTGGTATATATATTAATGATACTGGAAATATTTAAAATCGCTTGCATCAATCACTTATCACTGATCATATTTTGAAATTCGACCACATTTACTTGTTTTTATCTTCTCTTAGAATAACTTCAGGTTAAAATTAAAAATTTCTGTATGATTAAAAAAGCTGGGAAAGTATTGCATGATTACCGAAGTAGGTTTTAAATTTCCCACATTTCGAAAATGTAGAGAAAATTTGGGAATAATTTATTTGTAAAGAAGTGATTCCTAACAAAACAATAATTAATTTAAAAAAGAACAGTTTAAAAATATTGAAAAAGTAAAGTATAACTTTATGAAAGTAATGAAAAAAACTGCTTCTCGTTTTGGGTCCAGAATATAATACAGGTGCCAAAGCTATTGTAATTTTAATATCCGTTTAAGTGATGAACAAAAAAAATACAATCGACATGTGAAAGAGACTTCATGAGATCAGTCTGCGTAAAATTGCGGGCTGAGTGAAATAGATTCTGGCTGCTGAGTACTCCCACGGCATTACACAACATCCGGGAGAATGTACTCGAGAAATCTCTTTCCCCGAGCAACAGAAGAGACCAAGTCATCTTAACTCGGCTAAGGATTGGACACACCAGGCTTACCCACGCTGATCTATTTGGTCTTCTCATAAGACCAGCGGGAGCCCCCGCTGTTCCTCCCAGAGGCTGGCCCCACGATCATTTGACTTCGGACTCCGTGCCTCGGTTCATCCGTTGATCTATATTCTGTCGAATTCTCTTCTAATGCGCCTTTGATTAAAGAAAAACAAACCAACATACTTGGCGTTTATAGACCTAGAAAAGGCATTCGATAACGTAGACTGGAATAAAATGTTCAGCATTTTAAAAAAATTAGGGTTCAAATACAGAGATAGAAGAACAATTGGTAACATGTACAGGAACCAAACAGCAACAGTAACAATTGAAGAAAATAAGAAAGAAGCCGTAATAAGAAAGGGAGTCCGACAAGGATGTTCCCTATCTCCGTTACTTTTTAATCTTTACATGGAACTAGCAGTTAATGATGTAAAGAACAATTTAGATTTGGAGTAACAGTACAAGGTGAAAAGATAAAGATGCTAAGATATGCTGATGATATAGTAATTCTAGCCAAGAGTAAAAATGATTAAGAAGAAACAATGAACGGCATAGATGAAGTCCCACGCAAGAACTATCGTATGAAAATAAACAAGAACAAAACAAAAGTAATGAAATGTAGTAGAAATAACAAAGATGGACCACTGAATGTGAAAATAGGAGGAGAAAATATTATGGAGGTAGAAGAATTTTGTTATTTGGGAAGTAGAATTACTAAAGATGAACGAAGCAGGAGCGATATAAAATGCCGAATAGCACAAGCTAAACGAACCTTCAGTAAGAAATATAATTTGTTTACGTCAAAAATTAATTTAAATGTCAGGAAAAGATTTTTGAAAGTGTATGTTTGGAGTGTCGCTTTATATGGAAGTGAAACTTGGACAATCGGAGTATCTGAGAAGAAAAAATTAGAAGCTTTTGAAATGCGGTGCTATAGAAGAATGTTAAAAATCAGATGGGTGGATAAAGTGACAAATGAAGAGGTATTGCGGCAAATAGATGAAGAAAGAAGCATTTAGTTAAATGCTTCTTTCTTCAAAAAAAAGGTTCAAAAAAATAGGAAAAATATAGTTAAAAGAAGAGACAGACTTATAGGCCACATACTAAGGCATCCTGGAATAGTAGCTTTAATATTGGAAGGACAGTTGAAGGGAAAAATTGTGTAGGCAGGCCACGTTTGGAATATGTAAAACAAATTTTTAGGGGTGTAGGATGTAGAGGGTATACTGAAATGAAACGACTAGCGCTAGATAGGGAATCTTGGAGAACTGCATCAAACCAGTCAAATGACTGAAGACAAAAAAAAAAGACATGGTGGTGACCACTGATACGTTTCAAAGCTTATTTACAATCGGTTACATTTAAATAAACCGAAAATATCGATTTTTTTGGTTCCGACAAGGAATCAACTCTCCTTTAAAGAAATCAGAAAGATAATTTATATATATTTAGGAGTCAAAACTTTATAATTTCTAAAAGTAAATAATAATTAAAAACATATTCGGATTTGTATAATTTTCAACGGATTTATCAACCACATTATATACATTTTTTAATAGCATTTACGTAACTTTGAAATTGTGTGAGAGTAATTAAGGGTATGAATATTTTTATTTGCTTTTATAAGTTTTTGTAATAAAAAATTCCTCTTTTTTATTTTTTTTATTTTTCAATCAGTTATTAAAAAAACAAAACAACCAGTTTCTATTTATTAAGTAATATCAGTTAGTTACTGCCGGCCTCCGTGACGCGAGTGATCTCGGCCTTTCATCCGGAGATCCCGGATTCAAATCCCGGTCAGACATGGGATTTTCACACGCTACAAGAATTTCACTTCATCTCATCCTCAGAAGTAACACCTAAATATGGTCCCGCAGGTTAAAAAAAAGTGAAATCAGTTGAATACAATGAATTTTCCCCTATAAAAAGAAAATTAATTAGCGATGGTTTCTATAAAATTAATGATGTTCATTTTATAACTAGGCCTTATGATTAAAAAAATTAAAGTTCTAAACATCAACCTCCATGGCGCAAGTGGTAGCGTCTTGGCCTTTCATCCGGAGGTCCCGGGTTCGAATCTCGGTCAGGGAGGCTAAAAATCCTTCATCTCATTCTCTGAAGCAATAACGGTGGTTCCGGAGGTTAAACAAAACAAAAAAAACGGTACTAAACATCAGCTGTGTAATAGGTTTGTCGTACTTGCATCAAATAATATATATATATATATATATATATATATATATATATATATATATATATACAGTAAGTGAATAATGTGATGGAATATTCCTTACCCGACCAAATTTTGGACTAGATGTATGCAACTCTTAAAAATTGAGATTAATGTCCATATAAAATCACGTCCCGTAACAACTAAGTATTTTTATAAGTGATCAGCGAAAAATATTGTAGTATTTAAAAGATAACAGTGTTGCCAAATGATGCAAATTTATTGATGTAATACAGTTTTTCCCCATAATATTAATTTATTAGTCGCTTTGTCTAATCTATCTACAAAGTCCTATTATTAGCAATGAAAAAAAAACTGAAATTCAAATATTCCAAAAAGCTTTTCTTTAGATAAAGACAAAAATAGCGACTATAAACACGGTTTTGGAAATAAATTGTAAAATACTAAATGAGTATGTATAAAGATAGAAGTATCCTTACATATGTATATATAAAAAGATATAAATACAAAAGCGGAAAAGGAAAAGGTTTGGTAAGTGAGAACTTACGACGTAACTGCCGTTAAAGTTTTGCTTACAGTTCTGGTTTAAGGGATGTTATATATAACAGAAAAAGTGGAAGAGAAGGGAGTTAAAACAAATGAAGGAGTGGTTTTATTAAGGGTTTAGTATCGGTTTGTGTATAGGTTTAGCTAGAGGGTTACACATGGTTGTTTGTAAAGAGTTGGGAACGCATGGTAGTGGGACGGGATTGGTAGAAGAGAAGGTTTGTGACAATGTTTATGTCTCCGCACATGTCCTCTGGCACATGTTAACACTGTTTTACTACTACAGCGTATTGAATTTACGCCTTCCAGCACAACGCATTGTTCTGTTCTATATACATAAACATACTTTACACAAATATACATCAGCAAGTTCACTTCTCCTAAATAACCTTCAAACATTTCAAAATATTGTAAAATATATTTACTTCTTTCTAAAACAGTTACTCTTTTTAACCATCATTTAACAATATTCTTCTAACTTTAAATAAATTTGAAAAATTTCAAATAATACATTATTAGATGTTACAACCATAACACGGTTGTGAATGATTGATATGAATCATATTCCAGAATGGCATAACAATTATTAAGAAAAGCAATCACCCCGTACAAGAATTAGTAACTGAAATGAGAAGTAAACAGGGTTTTTTAATGACTTCTTCATTGGTTCAAATGTATATTGATCAGCATGCTGTTTATTCCATTTAAGAGAAAAGCGACATTCAGCTCTGACCTCGTAGCGGAAGACACCCTCCACCAACCCTTCCGTACAGAGCCCTTATGGGTTTTACAGGAGGTCATCTTCGAAACCTCGGCTTTTGACAGATTACAGTCCACCTCGGCCAGAATGCCACGAGTGACATTTTACAATAGTAGTAGTGTACTACTATTTAATGAACTCAAAACAAAATACGTCTCACCGAGTCTTAAGCAAGACTGAAAAGACCTAATTAAACAAAGGAATTGAACTATCTACATGTAGAAGGTAAAAGCGAGTTCAACACACAACACGAAACAAAAAAATATTACACGGAACAATAACAACACAGTAATACTGAAATAAATAAAAAACAAAGGACAAGAACAACAACAAAAAATAATTTATGAAACAAAAAACAGAATACAAAAGAAATCCAAGCAGATCTCTAGATCGCCTCAGCAATTCTTTCCTTTGCTAAGTACACTATAAAACTCTACACTATTGGCAATTCGGCCTGGCTCCTCCGGTTTACACGGAGATCCAACGCCGACCCGATAAGATCAAGCTGACAGATGGTCTCCGTACGCATTAACTCGTACTTCGAGCACTCATAAAAAACACGGTAGGTGTCGTCCAATTGTCCACATTGAGGACACATCCCAGAATCTCCCAGGCCGAATTTCTGCAGTCTGTCCCTAAAAGCAACATTGACGGAATTAAATTGCGTCACGTATTTCTTAGGGTGCACCCAAGAGGTGTCCCGCAAACCAATAAAATTTGAAGAGAGATCATGCGTATAACGCCGATCATCTGTCTCATCCCATCTGACCTGCCACAAAGCATTGTCATGTTCAATTTCTCAAACTTCATTCGAAGTTCTACTTCTCAAGCGCAATCAATTCTATCGGTTTCACGCCTGCAATCCAGAAGACTGCCTCCCGTGAAATAGTACGATAACCACCGGTTAACTTAACAGTATTAGGCGTTGAGCCCTTAATAAAATATATTCCGATAACTTTTATATTTTAGCCTATCCGCCCAAACAGGCGCCGTGTATCTAAAGGTAAAGCTTTTTTTTTTAATTCATCAATTTTTATCTTCCTCCCTGGAGCCAGACTCGAAACCAAGCATGAATACAGCTCTAGGGGGTGTCATCGCCTCAAAATGCCTAGTCGGGTACTGACTTTCTCCACAGGCAGCCGGGACTCGGTCTTTAATAAGTCCCCATGCCTATAATGAGGGGACGTCGTAAAGATCACCCCTCCCTCTCCCACCGGGACACCGGTCTTGACACCACACCTCAAATGAGGAACCCCAAAAAGGATATACACTGGGACAACGGCCCCCTCCTTACTTTGCCCGCCTCATCGAAGTTCGATCGGAACATAACAAGGGATACATAAGATAAAGAATATTTTTAATACAAGAAGAAATGACATAAATACTACAAAGAAAAACTAAAATGGAAGGTTTATCAGTAAAAGAGAAAAATAGTATGGCTGCTACACCCTTCTTCACAAAGACGAATGTGTAAACATAAGTGGATATATTGAGGTTCGAGATATATTTCTTCGTATTCTCTTAATAGATAATTTAGCATCGTATGATTTTGGTAATATTAATGAATTTTTTCAACTTTTTCCTTCTTTTGAAAGTCAGGATATCACTGGTTACTTTTAAAAGATTATTGTATGAAATAAAGTATTTCGATAAATTTTGATACTTTATTACATAAAAATGGAGAAATACGACCATGGCCGAAAAACAAAAATTGTAATATTTATGAACATAATGTGTTATCATTAAGTGTGGCATAACGCTGGTTCAAACGTTTTTAATCGGGAAATTTTGATTCCAGTTTTGCACCTCGCTCTGATTGGCACAAAATTGAAAAACCTGATAGAATCATTGAAAACATTAAACAAGACCTGCATATTAGCGTCGAAATATCATAACGAATTATACATGAATCAATTTGAAGAAGGCTGGATATATAATAACTCGATGTATTACATGACAACAATGATGATAAATTTAATGAATTGAAATTTCCATCTGCGAATCGTTGCTATTATTGAACGAATTTAATCATTTCTAAGACAGGTCATTACAGGCGAAGAAAAATAGATTACGTTCAACAATAACTTATGGAAATGATCGTGGCAAGATAGAGCTCCGCAAATAGCGGAAAAATCAGGTTGATACCAAGAAAAGTAACGCTGTGTTTGTATGTGTTGATCAAAAGAGATTGTTCTCTATCAACTGCTGCACCCTGGTTAAACAATTGTTACTAACCCTTGCTTTCATAACTGGAAAGATTATGCCAAGCAATCAAGATAAAATGAACATAACTGATCGATAGCAAAGGTATCGTCTTAGATCACGACAACGCCAAACCCCATACATTTTTGGTGATTCGTCGAAAATTGAGAGAGCATAGCCAACCAAGAAGTTTTGATGCATCCACCATCAATCTGACACCGTCCAGACATTACACTGTTAGACTACCATTTTTCTGGTCTTTCAACTGCAAAAGGTTGGCTTCAAAAAAGGGGCCTTATGAAAATCAGTTTTCAAAGTTTTTCATCCAGAAAACAGTAACGTTCTACAGTCACAAATTTATGATTTTAGTTCAAAAATATGCAAAAGGTGGTCGATCAAAACTTCACATATTTCATTTTTTTTTTTTTTTTTTTTTTTAATTTTACGTGCATTAACTGCTGTGTTCATTAGCTCGATGGAAGTTTTTAGCATATGAAAATTGCAATACCATTTGATTTAAAAATCAAAACTCCTCTTTACGTAAATAATTGATAAACTTAATTTTATTACAATAAATATTACAAATAATTAATTCTGTGGGAAAAAATGTTTACAAATAATTAGATTTAAATTAACAGAAATTAGGGTACGTACATTATTACAGTAGCAATATATTCTGTTCGGGCTTATTGGGCGATGTAGATCGTAAAATGAGCCATGCGGTGTTTTGATGCATCAATACAAAATTTATAAAAATTTTATACTTGTCATATTTTAAAGCTTGTTATTCATGTTAATACATCTCATAAAAGTTTTATGGAAATTTTTAAAATGTTTAACAGTGTGGAAAAAGGTCCGGTGTTTGAGATCACGCAGTAACTAAAAACTTCTAACATAAATAACTACTATTTAAGTAAATATGTTTAGTAGTTTTTAACTGTGTCAACAAAGTTTGAACGTTCTAGTTAACTGACTCATGATTTATAACAGTAAAAAATAAAATAAAGAGTTACTTCCATTTTTCTGATAAATAAAAGTTCAAATATTATAATCTTTATATAGAATTGTAGCATTGGCATATTGCATATATCTCTGGTATATTTTATGATAAAAAGAGATGGAAATTAATGATCATTGTAATTATATACAAATAAATATATGTAATCTTTAGAGAGAGAGAGAGAGAGAGAGAGAGAGAGAGAGAGAGAGGGGGTGAGAAGAGTGAGGGAGGGAAGAGTATTTATATACTATAAAGGCGACCTCCGTGGCGCGAGTAGTAGCGTCTCGGCCTTTCATCCGGAGGTACCGGGTTCGAATCTCGATCAGGCATGCCATTTTCACCCTCTACAAATCATTCATCTCATCCTCTGAAGCAATAACTAACGGTGGTCCAGGAGGTAAAATAAAAAAGAAAAAAAAGTAATACTATAGAAACGTTTAGGCGATTTCATAAACATTAGAATGTTTTACAGGATTTCAAAAAGAAAAAAACTAAAGAAAAAATATTATATTATATTAATATAATATAATATATAAATATTATATTAATAAACTAAAAACCTGTTTAAAAAAATACTGTTATATTCAATGCTCAATAATAAAGTAGCAGACAAATCAATATCTAAAGAGATGTAAAGCTAAGAAATTCTACTATTTTTTTTTTTGAGGAAAACGCTTTCGCGTTATTATCGCCCGGATAACAATTTTCTTATTTTCCTTGAAATTGAAACAAATATAATGGGCTGCGGAAAAATGCCTTCGTATTTAAAATGCAATAGTCAAAGTCGTTTCTAAAATTCAAATGAAACTTGTGACATTTTGACTGACTGCTTTTTGTATACTTTTGAGGTAAAAATTATAATCCCATCCTTTTTTTTGGGTTTGTTTGCTCTCCTGCTCCCTTGGGCCGTCTCAACAATCAAGTATTACTCAGCCTATGGTAGTGTCCATTCGACTCTAATGAGCCTCCCCACCTACCGGTAGTACGTCCGGGATGGCACGTCGGTTCACCGGTTCCGGATCTTTTCCTTATCTTCAACTTGCCTCTGCCTCTAACCGCTAAGGCAAAGGACACCGGGCCCGGCTACGCTGTTCCTAGGCTCTGCCTCAGCAGCCGGGTCTCGATCGTTATGTAATCCACTTTCTTTGCTCATACAACCTCAGACAAGAATCTCTCTATTGTCAGCCATTCCTCTTTACCTCTCACCTTATACTTTGTTGTAGTTTGCGGAATAATCTCTTGTATGGTATAATAAATTACTTTTAGATCCTCCCAACGTGCAAATTTAAAAAAGGTGAAGTAGGGACTGTCCTCTTAACCGCAGTACCCACAATTCGGTACACATAATCCCATCTGTGTAGAACGTCAAAGTTGTCTGAGTGAAAAACTGGGAAAAGTGATTTTCACTTATCTATTCTGATGCCAAATTTATACCGTTAAAAGAGTTCTGAAGGGATTGTGAAACAGAGGTAGTTCGACATTGTGGGACCACAATTGAAAGTTTAATAAAACATTAAAAACTGCACAAAATTTAACCTTTCACTTTATAAAAGTCAGAATGTAAATAAATCCAATATTAAAAACAGTACTATCTATCGAATTTAATTCAAACTACTCTCTATACACAGTAGTCGGTTCAAAATACGCCTAACTTTATTTTTACTGGTCAGATCGAGCATTTCAATAGCTTTAAAACTTTTCCGGACAACGTGGACCATTTTGCCAACACCCGCGCGTAAATCGGTCCAGTAGTTTTTTAGCCTATATCGGACACACATACGATATACACATAATACAAAACACTGCTTTTTTATATATAGAAGAAGAAAGTATGTTAGTATATTTTTTGTTTTGTAAATAACTCGACACTAACGCCATCTACTGGATATAGTTTTTGGAAAAATATTTGTTTTCACGTAACTAATATATATTATGAAATCGGACCATAAATGAATTTTTTTCTAATATCTCAACCCTAGCACCATTTAGCTGGCCCATTTTTGCAAAGGTATCTCCATGTAAGTAACACATATTCTGAATAGAAGTCAAATCGGACCATACACAAATACAATTTTCGAAATATTTCTACCCCAGCAGCACTTAGCGGTTACAAACTAATTCAGAAATTTGCGTGCGCACATCATCTCATCAACGTTTCATTGCAATCGGATGAATGGTGTAGGAACGCATCCGAGACAAAGAAACAAACATTCAATTTTGTATATATATATATATATATATATATATATATATATATACAAAAATATATATATATACAAATATATATATATATATATATAAATGAAAGTTTGTCTGTCTGTATGTCTCTTATGCCTTCCTAAACCGTTCATCCGACAGCGATGAAACTTTGGGGAATGGTTGGACGCATGCCAGGGAAGATTTCTCAATTAGTTTGTATCCGCTAGGTGGCGCTGGCGTCGAGATACTTCGAAAAATTGTATTTATGGTCCGATTTGCCTCATATTCAGAATACATGTTACTTACATGGAAAGAATTATCTCTGCAAAAAATGAACCCGCTAGATGGCGCTGAGGTTGAGATATTTAGAAAAATTATATTTAGGGACCAAAAAACTAATGGACCGATTTACGCGCAGGCAAAAGGGAAAAGGGGAATACCGGGAAAAGGTGGAAATGAAAAGGGGAAAACGGAAAGGGGTAAAAAGGAAACTGGGAGATGGGTGAGGGAGAAGGGTGAAAGGGAGAAGTTGGAAAGGAAAAAGGGGAAGGAGAATAAGTGAAAGGTAAAATTTGTGAAGTTCAGTTTTTTAATTTTTTATCAAATTTTCAATTGTGTTCATTTAAAATCTCTCTCTCTCTCTCTCTCTCTCTCTCTATATATATATATATATATATATATATATATATATATACTAGCAAGATAAATTGATGAATAAACGTTCTTACGGTGTAAGTCCACAATAAAAAATTACTTTTTCGAGTTTAAAGGATTAAAAGTAGATTTTTGATGTTTTTTAAAATCTGATTTTTTTTCATTTCTCGATAACAAATAAAGATATTAAGTTGATATTAAAAGTATGTAATGTTTATGTGAATAACTAAAAATGACTTTCTAGATTTTCTTAAATTCGACCTTGAAAGAGATGATGAAAGGTAAATTTTTAATAATCTTTGCAAATTTTCCTCATTAACAAATACACTAAACGAGATATTAAGAAGATTAGGGGTTCCAAATACTCTTCAGATAAATTTTTTAAAATCACTTCCGGTTTTTTTTTTTAATTTAGATTTTTAAGGGGTGTACAACGCGTTGGCGTAACCACCACAGTCATTGCCACTGTTATTGTATGTACGACGCGACTGGTTGCACCTGCTTTCGGTTAATCGACTAAAAAACATTAAAAAAAAAATTACCGTGACGGGAAACGCAAGTAACCATATAGAGCGGGAAAAACAGCGACGTGGATGATAGTGTGGGTGGGTGTGTGTATGTATACTTTGGTGTGTTTGTGTGTGTGTGTGTGTGTGTGTGTGTGTGTGTGTGTGTGTGTGTGTATGTATGTGTTTTATTGATCTACTCACACAGTTTGAATAGGTTTAAGTATTTTCAAACGTTCCAGAAAATTAAATAAAAATACAATTAGGTTATACGTACTCTTTCACTATCGTACTTTTTTCTGGTAAGATTTTTCAAACACAAAAAGGGAATAACAAACAAAATGAAATTGTTAAATCCTTCTTTTTTTTTTTCTATTTCAATCCATTTCCTGAGTTGTTAAAGTACTGTTAGTTTTATTATTTGTCACTAGAGAGCAGTATATAAAGTATAACTAACAGACTTTGCGAACAATACACAACGGGAGAATAGCAGAAACTGGGTTGGGATGTCAAAATAGAATCGCCACACTTTTTTTTTTTGTGAACCTTTCACCATTTTTAGCCTTATTCCGGGGGTCGTCTTTTTTTCTCCCTGTGGGAGTTTCATTATTCAAGATGGCGTAGTGACCCTTTGTCACCTCGCCCTGCATCAATAATGTACAGTCTTGACCTCCCGTGAGACGACCTCATACTTTGGTAGTACAACCCTTATCAACTAGAATATATTTTTTCATACTAACAATAGCCTGTCCAGTCGGCTTTATCCAATTTAATTTTTTTTTCTATTGTATTTATGTAATAGTTAAAAGTACCATTAGTCATTCAAGTTAATGTAATTATTATAACAATAACTGTAACTTACTCTTAATTAAGAAAAAAAATACTTCCTCCTTTTTATTATTTAATAGATACGGTAAAAAACAAAATATATAAAATAAATATATTAGCAAATTTTGGTTTGTACTGACCTAACATAAGCAGTATATATTAATAAATAGGTAAAACATAATAATTCTGAAAAATATCTGCAACAGATTTAAATAAACTTCAAACTCATTTTTATGTTTCAAATTCTAAACTTATTAAATTTATACTGGTTATTAGGCAGGAGTAATTATTACTATCTAATAAGCTATTCTTGAACAAAGAGATTTTTAAACCGATTCGGATATACAGAATCCAAAACTAGAATACGGGAAGTCCCACCAACATAAAGATTATTCAGCGTTTCAAAAATAAATTTGCGATCTGAATTACACAGGTACCATAGTTCGTAGGGAACAACGAAATTCACGAGTATTTTATTAGTTACTGTGGGTTCAAGTTGGATCGAATTTTAACTAAGTACAAAATAAAAGTTAAAGATCGCACGAATTATCTAGCTGTTAACCTCTTAGGCAACGGGGAAGATGGAAGACGATTAAACCGGGTACATGTATTGAACCTAGAAACCTGATAGTGATACTCAGGACGGGATCTCTCTACTTAAATTGTGCATCGTCAAAGAATATATATTTAAAATCATTTATATTTCTAATGTTATTTATATATATATATATATATATATATATATGTATATATATATTTTTTTTTTGGGTTAGACATCACTATGATTTCTATTTCATTACTAGCTGGAATTTATCAATGCTTATGCTTCCTTTGATTAACAATTAATGACTAGAATGTAATTAAGATGTTTCATGGGACATTCCTTTATAACTTAATTATTGTGACGAAATTTACTTATAGCTTCTAATCTACGAAACCGATTAAAATTCAATTTGAGGAACAAAAAGTTTTATGAACAGTAACACCCGTTCATTTTATCCATTTTAATTGTAATATTAAATATTACAATTTAAATTTATAAAAAAAATCGGGTGGAGCTGTGTCGGAGCGCACGGCCGTTGGTTTAACGTGCCGTGCGCCCCGATACATTCAAACGTTACAGACTTTGGATGAAGTTCCTCCGAGATATGGACCGACCAGTGGGAGAGCCACCATCGTATTTTTTGAACAAATTGAAAGTCTCCAATGGAAAACTTTAGTTCCTTCATTTGGCCAAATCTACAGATAAATTGGTCGGTCTGTATGTCAGCGAATCACTTTTAGTGTATTGGATTGAAATAAAAACGAGACATCTGTTTTATGTTAAAATTAAATTTTGTACGCTGTCAAACATACATAAAATGGTACATGATTGATTTGCATGGCATTTCTCCCGCCACCACCCCATTCGGTCGCCCTAAAGCATCAAACAGAATGTCCGTGCCACATACGGCAACTGAGCCTCGAAGCAGTTTAGCGACCAGTATCCTAACTAGCTCCTAGAGCTAACCTAATTGCGTGATCCAACTAAGTATGGTGCCACACGCCACTTATTTCGTGTCCCACCGCTCACTTGTCATATATTATAAAATGGGTAGGCGCACTCCGTCAACTACTAAAACATATATGACATTTAATAAATTTATCTCGTCAAGACAGCAATTCGCTGCCACGCCTACGTCGCTGTATGCCAGCAATTACCTGTCCACCAATAATAAAGCGCTTGGAGCTTTAATTGGCTGATGGCCAGTCATAACTCTCGGGTAGTTATGACCGTCCCACAGAATAACGGTAGGAGTCTTTCCTTAAATAAACTACTGATGCCGGTTGAACAAAGCGAAGGAATCAAGGAACACCCACACGATCCGACAGTGCGGCTCTCATCACATTGACTCGCTTGTGAATGGCCAATTTTCCCGTTGACCTCTAAGTTCCAGGGTGGCCTCAGTTCTGCCTACCCCCCCCCCCCCCCAAGAGCAGGGCAGTCTAACATCATATGTTCGTTCCACTGGGCCTTCCCGCTCACGCACAGTTCATCAGCTGCCAGGCGGAACAGAAACAAATATTGGTTCAAGTTCGCGTAGTTGGAGAGCACCTGAGCACCCGTTGCCCAACGAAGAAGAGGTATACCATCCCCCGAAGTCCTGTATAAATCTATACAAGGATCTTCCATTAGTCGTGGTGTGTCATTCTTGCTGCCATGCATCCATCGCGAGGCTGTAAAGCCTCCACCTCTGCAGGTACATATTTATTTTTACTAATATTCGACGATAATTTTATTCAACATTGATCTATGGTGTAAGAAGTAAGACATAATAAGCAGCTGTAGAGGTGCTCGCGCCGTCACCGTCGTTCACTGAGTGCGACATGCCAGCTTTACGACACTCCCGAAACAGTCTCGCTAGCTCAGCACCGGACTTTGGGGTACCTGTGCATGGCCCATAACCTCCCCTTTCCAATGATATGGGTAATTTACATTTCCGGCTGACTTTTGCGCGGGCTGAGACTGAAAAATCGAATTTTATACTTTTTACATGTTTATTTTAATTGTTTATATACAAATTATTGATTTTTATACAATAATCGATCTATCTCGACAAACTCTAAACACAAACACACGAATCATTGCGCTATCACGTCTAAGTCGTAAGCTACACTGAATGTAAATGAGCGAGAGCGCCAGTTTTGGCCGATCTGCACTGTGCTCCCTCATCGCCAACCCGATCGCCAGTTACGCAAACTCAAAGTCGTATCGGCGAGCCGACCATGTAAATTATAAAATGACACCGTATTTACGTCTCTGGGACTAGTAGTTGAGGAGTTATTAAAGTAGGACAATGTAAACCTTTTCGTTACGCTACAAATTTCTGTTCTGGTACCCGTATGTTTTGGTGTGATTTTAAAGACATTTCATGTAAAAATAAACACTATTATGAGATGCAAAATGGAATAGTTGATCACAAATGATTCTGAAAGATTTAGCCAGTTGTAAATGTAAACTTATTGTATTATTAATAACAAAAGCACTGTTTGCATAGAGCCAAGCACTTTATATTAATCACTGATTATGGTCGATGAAATACTTTAATCTGCA
Organism: Lycorma delicatula; assembly: GCF_047948215.1. Taxonomy (NCBI): domain Eukaryota; kingdom Metazoa; phylum Arthropoda; class Insecta; order Hemiptera; family Fulgoridae; genus Lycorma; species Lycorma delicatula. The sequence goes on from NC_134466.1 coordinate 44,196,923, forward strand.
TTCGAAATTACATGGTTTATTTTTTATTTTTGTATTTAAAAAAAAAATAAATACGAAATTTTTTTATACGTGGGGGAAGGGGGACAACAAAATTTAATGAAATAATTTATTAAACTGTTATTTTAGAAATTTTAACTGTTAGAGCTCTGTTAGCCATCACACTGAAATGAAAAATAAAGTTAAAGACAGATAAATAAAATAAACCATACATTGTCCGGTTTTATTATATAACAAGATCTCTTGGGTTATGAAATTTATTTATTTTGTAACAAAATCAAATCGTATTGTTTTGCTTTGTAGCGCCTTCATAAAAATACTCAACTTGTCATCATTATTAAATATTTATTATGTTTAAGAATATTTCCGTATAAATTTTATACTTTATATTATCTCTTGAGGTTTCTTCAAAAAATCAGAACAAGTATGTAAGATGAGAACATGGATTTTCAGATAATTATCTGGTTCTCATAAATATAAATTGTACAAAATGATGTTTAGAAAATTAAATATGTTAACGAATCCTTTACGATTGGACATTTAATCTTAAATAAATAACAATAATTATCCCTAGAAAACAACAGAATTGTTTTAGTAAAATCAATAGTATAGTTCGACTTACGAAAACGGTCCTTATTTTCCTTCCGTAGTCATTTGAATCGTTAAAAAAAAAAATATTCCCATCGATTTAATTAAAATACAATTAATCTTTCTTTACATAAATAATATTACTTAGCTGTTGTACTCTTTATTATTACTAATTATAAAATAAATAAATTAAAACCCTGTTTTTTTTCATCCAGTTTAACGTGTAAACAAACTGTACATATTTCTAGAGTTTGTTTGTTTTTGTAATGGTTACCTCGTCATCGTAAATAGATTAACCTTAAAAGTCGAAAGTTCTAAGGTTCAAATCCTAGTAAAAATTAATTTTTTTACGGATTTGATTACTACACTGTGGATACCGGTGTACTTTGATGATTGGGGTTCAATTAAGCACGTGTCTCAGGAATGATCCGCCTGAGTTTGTGCAAACTACACCTCATGTACAATAATACATATCTTCTTCATCTCATTGGATCACGGGCGGGTTACTTATTATTCACTAGTTGAAAAAATTGCAATGTACACATCAGAAATAAAAAAATTAAAAAAAAAAAAACTTTGAATAAGACCAACTTTATAATTGTGAATTATTTGCGTTGATAAATAATATGGACTCTAATCACATCTTTTTATGTTAAATTCATGCTTTTATTTTTATAATTTATCATAAAATTACGTGATTTATATTTTACCGTGAAAGACAGATATCTTGCAAATATCGATATTCTCCGGTGAATGTCGATACGTACCAAACAAACGGTGAAAGACCAAAATTTTTTTCTTATTCGGACCTTCATCGATGTACGTTGTTGATAAACATAGATAAATTCTAAAGAGGGTCGAAACGATAACTGAAAATTTAAAACTAATCACCCTATATCATTCTCTACGGTAAAGAGATTACGAGAAACCGCGTTTAAATTTAAGCCAAACATAACCTCGTCTAACGTTAAATATACAAATAATATATGTTATTCTCTAACATAGGATGAGATTAATCAAATTCCTCGTTATTTATAAAAAAGATTTAAACAAATTTTCAGCATTTTATAAACTGAAATGGCCAGTCAGGACATAAAGAATATGTTTACTGCATGGATAACGATACAAATAAACGGTCAGATAGTTTGTCCTTTGTTTATAAAATTAATTTTATGAAAGTTAATTTTTTATAAACATTTTTATTTAACATCCATCATCAGTGCATTCTGAATGCGGTTAATTTGATTAATCGCTTCGAATATTGAAGAATAACATATATAATTTGTATATTTAACGGTAATTAGATGAGGTTATTGGGACGTAGACTATTTTCGGATTAAATTTAATTTTCTTTTTTACCAGGGTTTTTGATCATATTTTTAATCGATTTTTATGTCTATTTTTATTTCTCTTAAACTGTACTTATATTATTTACATCATCCATCCTTTCAGAGTACGTTATTTAATTCAAATAATTTTACGTTATATTTCTTTAAAGTATCAATTTTGTATCTTTTTTTTTCTTTGGAATCTTATTTACAGAAATATTTGGAAAAAAAATTGTGAATGTAATAAGAATTCTTCCTTGATAATTTTTAATTACAAATCTTCATTTCCGAAACAATTTTTACTATTTTGGTAATACTGTAAGAATTCTTTTTGGATTTGAGTATAGTTTTAACTATCAATTACTATAGACCAGTGTTTAACAAACAATTGCGATTCTCAGGTACCCTTGATGAATCTAAATTTTCCAAGGCACTTGTGTCAAATTCTAATAATTACAATTTGCAAAATAGCCAATAATTTTTTGCAAGGATTGGGTAACAATAGAATAAAACACGTTTTAGATCACAAAACAAATGATTGAACAAACGTTCTTATGACTGAATTTAAATTGGAAGTAAAATTATTAAAATAGTGTAATATTTTGTTGCCCCCTCTGTAAGAAAGTCACGGCTCAACAGGGCACCGAGGCGCGCACTTCGGCAACCATTGCTAAAGACAGTTATATTTTATTGTGTAGTTCATTATAATTTTATTAATGAAATTTCATTCTAATACTCTACTTCAAAAAGTTATAATTGATTACAATGTACCCAGAAATACAGGTAATGTAAGATTATATAAAAAAAATAATAATAATTTAAGACAAAATACACCACAAAAATGCAGCCTTACATTTTTTTGTAATTTTTTTTTACACTTAAAGCTTTGTTATAAATGATTATATATATAAATATATATATATATATATATATATATATATATATATATATATATATATATAAATATATATAATACTATTATGATTAAATAAGATCTTAATGTTAATTCTAATATACCCTAATAATAATAAATTCTAGTGGCTTATCTTACTTCTCAAATGTAATTAATTAATCATAATAGATGGTGATTTAATGAATTGATAGATCTCAAATTCAGCTAAACTTCATAAGACTCCTCCTATCAACTGTCTATAATGAATGCTCAAGAGAATATTAATTTATGATAAAAGAGGAAGAGGGAGAGAGAGAGAGAGAGAGAGAAAGACTAGAAGCGAGAATCTGAGACAGAGAAGACTTTGAACAGTTGTTACACTACATATACCGTAACTTACCTGGACTGTATACAGTAACCTAAACTAAGAGAATTCCGTACCTATATTAAACTTTCCAAACATTTTGCTAAGTCTTAATCATGTTAGTCAATCAGTTTCAACTTGTGACACATTAAGAGACAAGAGACTTTACCCTATTCGTAATATATATATATATATATATATATATATATTACTAATCTATATTAAACTTCAAAACATAAAAGAGATGTAAAGTAAATATTTCACAACATACTATACAGTATTTAAATTTTTAGTAAAATAATGGAATTAATTTAGAAATTATAATAAATATAATAGTTTGCGAAATTGTTCATTCTGTAGGGGAAAGTATGTTTAAATTATATTCAAAGAGGAGAATTCCACTCCCTTCACTAAACCAACTTCAGCTTAATGGTGGACAACGCACACCATTCTCTACACCAACCCCAAATAAAAAAGCTAAAATAACTTGAAATACGCTTAAGTAAAGCCCATCAAAATTATAAATCTGCACAAAAGAGAAAATTATAATAATTTATAATTATCTTTTAGAATAAATAATAAATAATATTATTAACAGCTTCATCACCCAGTTTTTATACCTGGTTTTTTGTTAATTTCTTTTTATATGCGAAAAGGCCAAATTACGACGAAATAAATATCACTTCTTTCTACCTATTTTTTCTTCTTCCATCTGTTTTTTCGGCATGTTTTCGTTTTTGCTCATATGTTCATTTTATTCTAGTATTTTTTTTCTCTCTCAATTTTTTATATTATAAATTATTCTTCAGAAGTTATGTATCTAATCTGCTTCCAAACCTATTTTTCGGAGGTCCTCTTTCAACTGTATTAAAAATTCCTTTTCGTACGAAAGTGTATGGTAATATTAATTTTATTTTCTCGGTAATATTAACTGTTTAGTCTCCGGTAATTACCGTTCAGGTATTACTTCAAAGGATGAACGAGGATGATATGTATGAGTGTAAATGATTTGTATTCTTATTTACAATTGGAGGGCTAAAAGGAGTCATTTTAACAAACTCCTCAATTGATGTTATCCTACACGATATACTATATGGTAGCACACTTCCACCATGTCTTATCAATAGAAGCAGTATTTTCTATTATAGGAAGAATCATTTACTGGTTCCCTAAAAATCCAATTATCCACTATGTTTGCAGGAGTCAAATTAACCTTTTTTCCACAACACTTCTTACGCCTAGCCGGTATACCATGACAATACTCTTGACTATCCAGACAATTACATAACATAAAATATGTCATCAATCGGATCTCTTATATCAATAATCAGAATTTTAATATTTATATTTATCAAATGAGAATCATTAATATTTAAACGAATTACAATTTTCAAAAACAATAAATCATCATTGAATGATTCTCAATAACACCCCCACCACCATTGTAGTCTTGTACAGTCTCAGTCGGACCATTCCTGAGATGTGTGATTAATTGAAACCCAACCACTAAAGAACACCGTTATCCACGATCTAGTATTCAAATCCGTGTAAAATTAACTGCCTTTACTAGGATTAGAACCTTAGAATTCTCGACTTCGAAATCAGCTGATTTGGGAAGAAGCGTTCACCACTAGACCAACCCGGTGGATTTCGGTAATATATCTAGTCCAACCAAAATACACAGAGAAAAAAAATTGTTACCTGGGCTTTTATAAGTGGAAGTGGTAAAGATTATAATAAACGTAAAAAAATAAATGCGTGAGCAGTGGTGGTGGAGGGGCGATTTGGGAGGTTGGGGGTGTTGAAAAAAATATGTTCCAGTAGGTCACATTTTAACATAACCTCAAAATTTTCGAGAAAAATGCGAAAAATCATCTTCTTTGTTTCGTTTTTATTTTTCATTTCGGCAAAAATAATTTAATTTTGATGAAACTTGGTGAAAGTATACCTTTTGTGCCTTAAATAACCACAATTTTATTTTACATAAAATTTCTCCGGAAATCGCAATAATATCATTTTTCAACCACCCAAATCAACCCTCCACCACCCCGCTCCACTATTTTTTCCGTTTATTGTAATCCCCTTTACGATTTCCACTTATAAAAAGTTCAGGTAACAATTTTTTTCCCCCTCTAAATGAGTTATTTCTTTCGGTCTAATGCTTTATTGTCGCCTTACTTTTTTGTAACACATATATACTTTGCTGCTTGAGAGTTTTAAGTTTGAGTTAATAGTAATGGAAAGGGTGAATTGTTTCCCTTTAAAAATAATTTAAAAAAAATTCTTTCCCCTACCAGGATGATTAACACGTCTGCAGACAACAATATTTTATCACTAATAATATTTAATACTAAATATAAAGAGAATTTCATAAATATGCTGTAAATATTTTATTTTTATTTTATTTCTGCACGTCTACACATCTTTGTAGATTAGTGTGAAAAAATTAAGATTTTAAGGTAAACTTACAGTTCTGTTGTTTTTTTAATGTCACGTCTTAAAATCTATAAATCTTAAATGCATAAAACTTAAAAAAAATATGTGCTATAACAAATTTATAATACAATTTGGATTTTTTCGGTGAAGGGGGTTAAAATATTGGCCAAATTTATAAAGTAGATTTTTTTTTGCTACAAAGTTTTATTTATAATCAGTTTTAATACAAAAAAAAACTATACGTAAATTGGATGAGAAATCAATGATATGAAGAAGAAATATATTTCCATTGAAACCCATTAAAAGCAGTTCTATCTTCAGGTCTCCTATAACATTGGCACTTTCCCCTAAGTCGTCTTTTAGTGGTAACAAGATCCATTATCGTGTAGATATGAAAAATTAATTATTTTACTTGTATACTTCAATTATTATCACAGTTAGAAAATTTTTTGTTTTCTTTCAATTTCCTTTTTCTCTTTTTTCCATTTTCCTCTTTTTCCGTTTTATCTTTTTCTCTTTTTCTCTTTTCCGAATTTTCCCTTTCCCCTTTTAACCTTGCGCGTAAATCGGTCCAGTATTTTCTAGTCTATAGCGGACACACACACATATCAGAAACGCTGAAATAGAATCGTAGAATATTTAATATACCGTGTGTATTGCTTTTACGTTCAACAGATGTTTAAAAAAAAAACAACATGTTTTTACCTTTCACAGGTGTGACATCTTATGTACATAAAAACACGCGTATATTCTAACGCAACGTTGTGTCAAAATTTCAAACCAATCGGTGAACACCTTTCGGAGATTTAAGATTTTGAACAAACGAACATTTTTATTTATATAGATTTCACGAATATTTAAAGTTTTTATACATAAACTAGAAAGATGTAGTAATCTTATTTCAAAGTCTATTATAAAAGTATATCAGATTTAAATTTTCAACCGAATTACTAAGCAGAAACTTTATAGAAAAATAATAAAAAACAAAAAATAATATTAAAACTTAACCAATACATTACAACCAAAATAAAAATGGTATTAATGAAAGAAAAAAACGAACAAATTACAACGATCAAGGTACTCCAAAACAGAAGTTTAACAGTTATCATTAAGGATTATTCTTAAAAGTTGCATATTACCAAGTTTGAATATCCTACTGCGTTAAGCTCTTACTGCTATTAACGTAATTCTACGAAGCTTAACTTAGACTTTAACGCTGTTCTGTAACAGTTAAAATAGGCTTCACTTATTGTGATAGACCTAATATAATGCACTTTAATGTGATAAAGTTTGTTTTATATATTATTATTTCGATTAAGAATAACATTTTTGATAGAAATTTATTCCGTTTTTTTTTTTTTAGTTTTTTTTAAATATATATTTTATCTATATTTATTTTATAGAAAACGTTAAATCCATCAAATGGAAGATGTTATAACTCGATATCTTTAGGCCTTAAAGACTAGTACAAATTAAATAACTGCATTCAATTTAAGAAAAAAATTAATAACTAAACAATAATATTATTAACAAGAACCAAAAGTTAGACATAAAAAATACTTTAAAAATGGATAATTGTGATATATAATACGAAAGATAAAGGTTATACGGAGGAAATGAATTAGAAAATGGTGTTATAGAGGAAGAAGAGGAAGTTGAGGAGGATGAAATGGGAGAAACAATATTGAGATCTGAATTTAAGAGAGCATTAAAAGATTTAAATGGCAGAAAGGCTCCTGGAATAGACGGAATACCTGTAGAATTACTGCGCAGTGCAGGTGAGGAAGCGATTGATAGATTATACAAACTGGTGTGGGGAATTTCCGTCAGACTTCAAAAAAAGTGTTATAGTTATGATACCAAAGAAAGCAGGGGCAGATAAATGTGAAGAATATAGAACAATTAGTTTAAGTAGTCATGCATCAAAAATCCTAACTAGAATTTTATACAGAAGAATTGAGAGGAGAGTGGAAGAAGTGTTAGGAGAAGACCAATTTGGTTTCAGGAAAAGTATAGGGACAAGGGAAGCAATTTTAGGCCTCAGATTAATAGTAGAAGGAAGATTAAAGAAAAACAAACCAACATACTTGACGTTTATAGACCTAGAAAAGGCTTTCGATAACGTAGATTGGAATAAAATGTTCAGCGTTTTAAAAAAATTAGGGTTCAAATACAGAGATAGAAGAACAATTGCTAACATGTACAGGAACCAAACAGCAACAATAACAATTGAAGAACATAAGAAAGAAGCCCTAATAAGAAAGGGAGTCCGATAAGGATGTTCCCTATCTCCGTTACTTTTTAATCTTTACATGGAACTAGCAGTTAATGATGTTAAAGAACAATTTAAATTCGGAGTAACAGTACAAGGTGAAAAGATAAAGATGCTACGATTTGCTGATGATATAGTAATTCTAGCCGAGAGTAAAAAGGATTTAGAAGAAACAATGAACGGCATAGACGAAGTCCTACGCAAGAACTATCGCATGAAAATAAACTTAGAAGCTTTTGAAATGTGGTGCTATAGGAGAATGTTAAAAATCAGATGGGTGGATAAAGTGACAAATGAAGAGGTAATGCGGCAAATAGATGTAGAAAGAAGCATTTGGAAAAATATAGTTAAAAGAAGAGACAGACTTATAGGCTACATACTAAGGCATTCTGGAATAGTAGCTTTAATATTGGAAGGATAGGTAGAAGAGAAAAATTGTGTAGGCAGGCCACGTTTGCAGTATGTAAAACAAATTGATGGGGATGTAGGATGTAGAGGGTATACTGAAATGAAACGACTAGCACTAGATAGGGAATCTTGGAGAGCTGCATCAAACCAGTCAAATGACTGAAGACAAAAAAAAAAATTGTGGTAAGATGGTCTTAAATATTTTGTAAACGGATAATGTTTTTAGAATACCGGAATAGTTCGGAAAGTTCTCGTCCTGAGACAAAGATGGCGAAAGTATGACTAAATCACTACGAAATTTACCAAGTAAATGCTTTTAGACGAGTTTAGATACTTGTTTGTAGCGAAAGAGTAAAACAAATAAATTTTGATATTTTATAAAAAATAAATAAAATTCGAGCTGCTGTAATGTTTTAAGATATTTAAATCAATCCGCGTTGCAAAGGAGTTAAATTCTACATTAAATGATTGTTCCTTTTTGGATTTGAGGATAAAAAAATCCTATTCTGATTCGATAGTTACTTTAGGAATCCTTGAGGGCGGTGAATGTTAGGTGTAATCTGAGATACTGAAGAGTGAACGTTTGTTGTCATTTGTTTAATTTTTATCGACTTGGTTATTGTGATTATATAGTTATTGAAGTAATCTTTGAGAGCTGTGAATTTTAGTTGTAATCTGACAAATTGAAAAGTGAATGTCTGTTTCATTGGTTTATTTTTTATCGGCGCTCCTATTCCGATTAGAAAATACCTATTACCCTACTATGACGGAATATTCCGACGTAGCCAAAATGCACGAAAAGGGCCTTTGTCGGAATATTCCGTCGTTGACTTTTTTCTAATTTTGATTCGCTCATTGTCATAGTATTCCAGACGTTATTGTTCAATGCACATCATCATTATTTCCCAATGGTATACAATGTTAGTAGAGTATTCGTCAAATTTAAGGCATTTTTTATCATACGTAAAACAGCTGATACGGTTTGTATTGTGTTTTGTATACATCTTGCCCATTTGTGATTTTACTCGTATTTTTTACATGTTTATTTCAGGTTGTAGCCGTTGTTTTGTAACCGAGTATTGTGTATACGCTTTATAAATTAATCCTAAGTTTTACCGTACATTTGTTAACTGGTGCGGTAGTTTTCGCGTTTATTTATAATACTTTTAGATATGTAATTTTCTTGTAATTGAGATGGCATCTACTTCAAATATTGAATATTTACAATAATAAATTTAAATAATAAATAATTTAAAGGTGTTGTACAACCATGACGCTCAGGACTCCCAAAACCGCAATTATCAAAAAATCTTTACAAAAATCTACAACGCCGTATTTAAAGATCGCATCCAAAAACTATATAAGCTTGTTACTTTGTAAAACATCTGGATAGATCGAGTCCACTATGTTTTACACAAAGACTTGGATATAAAAAGCTTTCCGTTCGATGGGTGTCGTGTTTGTTAACAGTTGACCAAAAACGAATTTGACTGGAGACTTGAAAGTAAGTTACAATAATATATGTTAGTTTATCGCAAGGGTGTTTTTTTTTTGTCTTCAGTCATTTGACTGGTTTGATGCAGCTCTCCAAGATTCCCTATCTAGTGCTAGTCGTTTCATTTCAGTATACCTTCTACATCATACATCCCTAACAATTTGTTTTACATACTCCAAACGTGGCCTGCCTACACAATTTTTCCCTTCTACCTATCCTTCCAATATTAAAGCTACTAACTATTCCAGGATGCCTTAGTAAGTGGCCTATAAGTCTGTCTCTTCTTTTAACTATATTTTTCCAAATGCTTCTTTCTACATCTATTTGCCGCAATACCTCTTCATTTGTCACTTTATCCACCCATCTGATTTTTAACATTCTCCTATAGCACCACATTTCAAAAGCTTCTAATCTTTTCTTCTCAGATACTCCGATTGTCCAAGTTTCCCTTCCATATAGAGCGAAAATCCAAACATACACTTTCAAAAATCTTTTCCTGGCATATAAATTAATTTTTGATGTAAACAAATTATATTTCTTACTGAAGGCTCGTTTAGCTTGTGCTATTCGGCATTTTATATCGCTCGTGCTTCGTCGATCTTTAGTAATTCTACTTCCCAAATAACAAAATTCTTCTACCTCCATAATCTTTTCTCCTCCTATTTTCACATTCAGTGGTCCATCTTTGTTATTTCTACTACATTTCATTACTTTTGTTTTGTTCTTGTTTATTTTCATGTGATAGTTCTTGCGTAGGACTTCATCTATGCCGTTCATTGTTTCTTCTAAATCCTTTTTACTCTCGGCTAGAATTACTATATCATCAGCAAATCGTAGCATCTTTATCTTTTCACCTTGTACTGTTACTCCGAATCTAAATTGTTCTTTAACATCATTAACTGCTAGTTCCATGTAAATATTAAAAAGTAACGGAGATAGGGAACATCCTTGTCGGACTCCCTTTCTTATTACGGCTTCTTTCTTATGTTCTTCAATTGTTACTGTTGCTGTTTGGTTCCTGTACATGTTAGCAATTGTTCTTCTATCTCTGTATTTGAACCCTAATTTTTTTTTAAATGCTGAACATTTTATTCCAGTCTACGTTATCGAATGCCTTTTCTAGGTCTACAAACGCCAAGTATGTTGGTTTGTTTTTCTTTAATCTTCCTTTTACTATTAATCTGAGGCCTAAAATCGCTTCCCTTGTCCCTACACTTTTCCTGAAACCAAATTGGTCTTCTCCTAACACTTCCTCCCCTCTCCTCACAATTCTTCTGTATTTGGGTGTTTAGACTTATTTAAACAAATTCGCTGAGTTTTTACGACGGTTTAAAGCAGTAGATGAAATATAACTTCAATATAAAAAGGTAGAAATTTAACTACAGTCCTAACAGCGGGTGAAAACATGTGAAAGTCCATGAACAAAAAATCACACCATTTTAGAAACACTCTGTATAAATTAATTAATATCTTTAAGCAAAATATTAAATTCAAAATATTTTCTTTCAAATAAAATGAAAAAAAAATAAAGACTGTTTGATCATATAACAACAGTTCTATAGTTCTAATATATAAATATATATTTAAACTTGACATATATACATTTTTATATAAAAATAACAAAATGGCGGACAGGTGGAGAACGAAGGAGAAATTGCCATTTTTCTTAAGGATATTTTTTGTTTAGTTTTACAAGTAGAATCTGAAAAAGTATAGCCAGCCTACCAATTTAGAAACATACTGTATACATTAACATCTTTAAGCAAAATATTAATTTCAAATATTTTCTTTCAAATAATAAGAAAAAAAAGGTGGTTTAATAATATAATTCTACGGAATTTATGCACTAAAAAAATCTGAATAACCGATCTATAATTACAAACTGCTATAAAAAAAAAACAATAATCCGGCCAAAAAAATTGATAAGAGCAAAGATAAAAATCTATATTCCAATTAAATTTCTTTTGCCAATGTTGAAATGTAATTTAAAAAAAAGATATTTTTTTTATGTAAATCATTTTTCCTTAAAAAAAATATAAACGTTACAATTTACGTTTTAATTTATATAAATTATTTAATTTTTTATAATGTTATAAACATTTTACAACATTAAAAGGTAGGTTAATAATTTTTGCCAGTCAAAATAAATAGTTTAAATATATTTATTAAAAAAATGGAATGATGAAAACGAGTATATTTTAAATATTTAACTGTAAAATGGAGAGATATTCTAAAAAGGATGTAGTGCAGGGTGAAAAGTACAAAAAGAATAAAAAATTATGAGTTATATAAATTAAGTAGACTTCTGAATTAAAAAAAAAGAATTAAAAATCAACATTCAAGCATGTTATTAACTCAAATGGATTTACAGCAAATTTTATATAAACATATACAGATTTTTAACTTTTTCAATGTTAATCAAATCTCTTTGAAAAATTACCAAATAAAAATAACAGAAATTAAACAATATTTTACGTCCTCTTCTCTTACGATCATATACAGAGTAATAGTAAAGTATAGAAACGGCTTCATATTTTAAAACTAGGGTTAATAGGAAGTAGAAATAACTGCTGAAGTACACGGTTATAAAATTACTGTATTATGGTGTGGTTGAAACCTTGTCCTCCATTTTGGATCCGATAAGTTGGACCGTAATTTTTTTTTTTTAAATAAAAAAGTGCAAATGTAATTCATGATTTTAATGTAAAATTTTACGATTAAAACGATGCCGTAAACCACTTTTAAATAAATATGTTCCTTATCGATTTATAAGCAATCAAAATTGCAAGAAAAAAAGTAAAAAATCACAGTAGTAATAAAACGAGTTTAAACTCTCTGTAGTAACTTTTATATATCGTATTACCATCAGAATTACATTGAATAATTTTAAAATAGTAAAGGTTGGAATTAATGGCTCAAACACTATTAACAATAACAATAACGTGGCAAAAATTGTACACATATAACTCTGCAATAGATACAAGTTAATGTTTCAAAATAGGCCGTAGTATACTTATGAGCTAGCCTCCTTTTTGGAGAACAACAAGGCAAACATTTTCTGGAACCAAGTAATTGTAACAAAAAATCCAGTCGACTGTAATAAGCCAGATATAATAATAGTTGACAAAATTTTAAAAGTAACTTACCTAATAGACATAGCCACCCCATCTAGTAACATCAACACTAAAGACAATAACAAGCTTCAGAAATATACAGATGTTGCTTCTGAAATTAAAGAAATGTGGAATCAAAAAGAAGTTTATATAATCCCGATAATTTTATCTGAGGAGGGAATAATACCATCTACTTTGCATAACAGTCTTGAAAAACTGAAGATCCAGTGGAAGACCCACGCGCTAATGCAAAGGAGCGTGCGTGATAATTCACATCTGCGATGTTGCCCGGAAAGCACTTAGTTAACAATAGGAAGCCTAGTGTTATTGGTATAAATTACTCCGAATTTAGGGATAGGTCACCGGCAAAAGAAAAAGCTGTGAAAGTGTGAGATAATAATAATATAAAAATATTATAAATATAAAAATGAATGTTTGTTTGTTTGTCTCGCGTGCGTTCTTATACCATTAATCCGACTGCGATAAAATTTTGGTGAGTAGTTGTGCGCACACCCTCGAAGGTTTCTGAATTATTTTGAACCCGCTAGGTGGGGCTTTGGTTGAGATATTTCGAAAAATTTTGCTTATGATCCGATTTCGTTCATATTCAAAATATATTACTTACATGGAAAGAAATACCTCTGAGAAAAAAAATAGACCCGCTAGATAGCGCTTCCGTTGAGATATTTGGAAAAATTGCATTTGTCGTCCGATTTGGTTCATATTTAGAATATGTATTAGTTACGTGAAAATAAATATTTTAACGAAAAGATGACCCGCTAGGTGGTGCTGGGGTTGAAATATTTAGAAATTTTGTTTATGGACCGATTTGGGTCATATTCAGAATATATATTCGTTATTTGAAAAGAAAAACTTTTGCAAAAAACTATACCCGCTAGGTGGCGCCGATGTCGAATATATTGACGAAACAAATAAATATAGAAATAGACTTTCTTCTTCTTCTATATATATATATATATATACACACACAATATATACACACGAAAAAAAACTAAAGTTAGAAAATTAAACAAATTAATAGAAACATTTTTTAATGCAATTCATTAGTTCCACAACAAAACAACAAAAACAAAAAGCAGAAAACCTCGAAGTTTCGTTCAAGATGTAGGACTTCATCAAGACAAACCACAAATGACCAATATCATCATTTAATGATGATGATGATGATGTAATGTGTGTCTGTGTGTGTGTGTGTGTGTGTGTGTGTGAAGTTAAAAAAGATTTATTTAATTATGTATAATCATCATGATTTCCCGTCTAGCGCTATGGCTTTAGAAGGGAAAATATTGTAATCGGTCCAATTTAAGCATATGTGGTTTTCACTGGATCTTTACGTTCTGACCACCTAAGGAATCCAAAATATAAAAAAAACCGGACGGAAATTTTCCAGATGTTAATATTCGTACGTACTTGTATGTCTTCCGTGTTGGCATCTAAATCACCTTCTATCTCCAAAACTAATGAACCGATTTCAATAAAACTTGCTCAAATTACTTCTGTATATGGAGTATTAATGCCAATAAATTTTCAACTTAAAAGGTCAAGGGGGTGAGGCTGTACAGCAAGGTCAACCATAATATCTCTAAATTTCACCTAATTAAGATCTTATTTTTGTTAGGCACATTGGTTAACAATTAATAAACAATAAGATTTTCAAAAAAAAATAAAAATAAAATTACATCCCCACCTTAAAAAATGCTCTAAATAAACTCGTGGCTAAGTGGGTACATTGCGTCAATAGTATCCCCTCGCACCACATGGAGCGTTACTGCAGCCTTGACATTCAGCTGTTGTAGACGATTCCTATGTTGTGACCCCGTTAAAGCCCATCAGGGATATCTTGGGGGGGGGGGGGGGATGGTATGGCGACCAGAAACATCACAAAGCGGGTTTCTTCCCCTATGGGGTTGAGGCGTTATCTTGAGACGTAAGAGATGAGCGGTAGAATTAAATAAATGAATAATATTTAAAGTATAAAAACGTATTTAAAATGGCCGCTAGTACCACCACACCCGCGCAAATGAAATACGGTTTACGTGCGCGCTTTCGTTACAATCAGTTAATTAAATAAACGAAAAAATATTGTATTTAAATAAAATGATAGATATTTTAAATTAAGTTATGTGTATAAGCCGTGCATCAGAAGAAAGCCATGACAGGAAATCTTACAACTGTGTTGTCAGCTTTTTTTTAATGATGACAAACTTGATAATTTCGAAATTCGACTACTTTTATCTGCGTTAATAAAACATTAATAGAAGTGATATATACATATTTTCTTTTTATAATAGAATATGTTATTGTGGAATATTATACCTGAAGCAAAAAGTATCTGAATTTTGTTTTTTTTCTTGTAAAATCCTTTGTCAGCAATATTCATTTCTACGACAAAGCAATATAAAAATGGCAAAAAATAAATGCTTAAGTGTTACGATTCCGCCCGAATAAGTTAACTCATCTAATCCACCGGGTCGGTCTAATTCATCTTTGCAAATCAGCTGAATTCGAAGTCGAGAGTTGCAACGTACAAGTCCTAGTAAAGGCTGTTACTTTTATACGGATTTGAATACTAGATCGTGGATACCGGTGTTCTTTGGTGGTTGGGTTTCAATTAACCAAATCTTAACCAAAGATTATTAACCAATCTCAAAAATCCTTAACCAAACCAAAATCTTAACCAATTAACCAATCTCAAAAATGGTCGGCCTAAGACTGCCCAAGACTTTAGTTCAGTTACACTCATATATATCGTCCTCATTTATCCTCTGAAGTAATAGTTTGACGGTGATTCCCGGAGGTTCATCAGGAAGAAAAAGAAAAAAATTAACTCACCTACCTTCTTACTACTACATCCTACCAGGCATGAAGATTTCAAATTGATGAACATAATTTGTTTTGTCTCGGCGATTAACGAAGAAAACGGAAAATTTTTATTAAATCTATTTTTTTTTTTTACGAAAAAATTACGTACAAGAATTGTTTTAAATCTTTTGATACAATTTAAAATATTATAACAACTTAATTTTTAGCGGTTCAGAAAAAAGGATTTTTTTGTTACCTTATCGCGATTTGGACCTGAATAAATCGTGAATACATCCCTGGAGACTCTAATTATAGCAATATTAATAAATAATTTTATGTAGAAAAAAACATATTTGTATTAGACTACTTTTTGGATAAACTCAGTAATAATAGGTAACATCTAACTAAACTCATTTTTGGTAAAGTAAGTAAAATATTTTCTAATAGTATAAAAAAATATTTTATAAATCATCAAATTTTACTTATTAATAAAAAAATAATAAGTTATTAGAGCCGGTTTCCGTGACGCGAGTGGTAGCGTCTCGGTCTTTCATCCGGAGGTCCCGGGTTTGAATCCCGGTCAGGCGTGGCATTTTTTACACACGCTACAAATCATTCATCTCATCCTCTGAAGCAGTATCTGACGGTGGTCCTGGAGGTTAAACAAGAAAAAAAGTTATTACAATCAATTAGAAATCGAAATAAATTTATAAAAACGAATAAAATTTGAGGAAGTAAAACAAACTATTTAAAAGGATACCCCTAATTAGTAAAGGGAATTGTACGTAATACGTTGTATAAAGTAAGAGGGCCATTAAGTAAATGTTTAACACTTTATGTCAAAGTCAATCTTACTTCTGAGGCACTTGAAAAGCACTTGAGGTGCAAATGATACTGGTTAGGATTGATTTCTCTAAGAATAATGTATTTCACTATGTAGGTAGTTACAGTAGAGAATAGAATAAAAAGGTCACTTACACAGATGACTCAATTAAATTACCCTTGGATAAGAATGCTAATTTGTAACAGTTTATTCAATGAGTCACGAGTGTTCTGTTCTGTTCAGCTGTACGAAATACAGTGATATTTTTTCCACGTAATCTTTCTTATAAAATAATTCTTACTGATTATTTTTGTTCCATTAGTTTGTTTTGGTTTGCCTTTCTTAGTAGGTTAGGACAGTTCTAGATTTTTAAAAATAAATTTGGGATGAAATAAAACCACTTATAAAAATAAATAACTTTGAGGTCGGTAAACAATAGCATTATCGACTTCATCTAAGGGTTTCAGAACAAAGTGCTGAGGAATATATCAGAGGAGCCACAGTTTACGAAGAAGAAACAGATCAATGATTATCTAGGGATACCATCTTTTCTTGAAAAATTTCTCCGACGAAGCTCAATGTATTTAGTAAAGTTTAACTTGCATGAAAACCATCCGGCTGTTAACCTTTTGGATAATAGTTTAGATGTGAGACAAATGAAAAGTTTGCTTGTATTGAATCTAGAGATTATTGTGCAGTGAATATCGCCCTTTTCTTTGTTAAGTTTTGCAGATTGTTGTGTATAGATACCTTAGTTTAGTAATATGATTTCTTTTGTTATGTTGTTCATGAATTATGAATTGTTTAAGTTTACTGAATTATTTTGTTTCGTAGTTCTCACTTTGTTTCTTCTAATTTATGACTTGTGACTATTTGTCAAACTCATTTATTTGTTCTGTTTTTTTAACAATTTTACTTTTTGTTTTTTATAGCTATTTTATGTTAACTATTTATCCTTGTTTCTTTATAATTATTTGTTGAATTACGTTCACTTTGTATGCATTGTTAGTTATACTTTTACTCGTTATAATTCTTGTTGTATTTTACTCTGTTCAGACTTTTATTGTATTTTCTTGGAAGGTATCACTGTTGGCTGCCTCTCTTTAACATCATTATTCTTCTGTACAATTTATTTTAGTCTCATTCTTTAGGAAACTGATTGTAAATAAAACAGTATAACAAAAAAAAAAAGTATTATAAAAAATATTTTCACTTATCTCTTAGTTTAGAGGGCTGTTCCTTTGAAAAATAAACACTTTCTGTAAACTCCAAGTAACCGTACTTTGAAACTGCATATTAATTCAATATATATTAATCATAAAAGCTTAACATATATACTGTTTATAGGTATTTAGTAATCTGTAAGCAATGTAAACTTTGTCTTCAGTTGTTACACGCTAATTTTTACAGTTGTTGTAAGAACATAAAAAATGACATGACAGACAAAAGAGAAAAATTTGTATATTGTAAATGTATATTATACCTTTTGTTTTGATAAGGTACATATATTAACAAGTAAGATAAATGAAGCGATAAAAATGATTAGAAAAAAAAACCGGGGGATGTGATGAAATATCGATTGAGCTGTTCAAAGCAGTAGAAGAGGCAGGAGAGTAATAACTATCCTGCCTCCATTGTTTTCCTTGGAATACTTGAAGAAGGAAAGTGGTTGGAGGATTTCCGGGATACAATAATGGTACCGATTAAAAGAAAAGAAATAGAAAGAATACTATTCAAGTTCATCATTAATAAGAGCATGTACAATAAATTGGGTGGGAGTATGGAAGAAGAATAATATGTGTTTAGAAGAGGTGTTGGAACAAGGGACGCTGTAGGGCTGATGAGTAATAGGTGAGAAATACATGGAAAGAAGGCGGAGTGTGAATGTTGTATTTTTCGACCTAGAAAAGGCGTTTGACAGAGCTAGATGGAATAAATTACTGCCAATTTTGGGAAATAAGGGAGTTCACTGGAAAGACAGGCGCCTAATAAAACAGCTGTACTGTAACCAGAAAATAAAAGTAAGGGTAAGAGGCGAAATGACAGAAAGAATAACGATTGAAAGGGAACTGATTCAGCATGTCATCAATACTGTTTAGTATATATATGGAAGAAATAATTAGATGCTGTCTGATTGGGAAAAAAGCATAAAGATCGGGGAAAGAAAAATAAATGTATACGTTTTGGTGATGGCATGGCGGTACTGGTGGAGAGTCAAAGTAAACTAAATGAAATGCTTGATGACTTAAAAAAGAAGCTTCAGAAAGTCAGAATATGAGGATCAACAAAAAAGCAGACAACGTGTTAAAAAGTGGAAAAGAGTAGAGAATTGACATTAAGATAGGAATGATGTTTTCGAGCAGGAAAAAACTTGCAATACTTTAGGAGCTTTATAAGTGATGACCTGACTTGCAGAGTAGAAATTAAAACAAAAATATCAAGAATTAATAAGAAGGGAAGACTGCTGTATAGAAAGTTAACCTTAAGCGTTAAGTAAGAGGTTAATAAAATGTTTTATTTAGAACGTGATGCTCTTTTGGAGCTGAAACGTGGACATTGAGAAAGGCGCAGACCGAAAACGAATTTTTCAGATGCGGGTATGACGCAGAACGATAAATGTCAGATGGCAACATCATGTAACAAATGAAATATTAAGGAGAATCAGAGAGAACAGGAAAATGCTAAATATGATTGAATATAGGAAAAGGAACCGGGTAGGACATTGTATGAGAAGATGGTGTTTATTTGTGAATGCGATAAAAGGTTTGATGAATGGATAGGAAAGGAAGAGGATTATGGAAAAAGGGAAAATATGCGGAAAAAAGAGGTTAGTAAAGAGGTGAGATAATAAAAGATGGAGATCAGCAGCCGTGACAGGACCTGCCTAATGGCAGAACACTATGAATGAATTTTAAACTCCGGTAACGATAATTTTGTAAAGGGGTAGTAATATAAACTTCGTATTCCTATAGCTTTTTGAGCTATCTCTTTCGTGAAACGAAAGAGAATACGACTTATTTTTCTAGATTAGTCATGATGATTTCTGAAGAGTTATATGTGTACATATTTATGATAGTTTATTAAGATTGGTTAATATATGATGTAAAAATTGTTGAGGACAGCGAATGATAAAATAATTACGTACTACTATTGATAAAAGTTGATGTAAATTTAGAATTCTCTGATTGGTTATACGTATCCATTTGTTGTGATTTGTTAAGTAAATATGGTATTCTATGTTAGTTGGAAATTTGTTGATTGTGATTAATTTGAACGATTCAATATTAAATTTTTCAGATGAGTTGTTTGTTTGGATCGAGAATACGTAATAATTTAGATGAATTGTAATTGATTAATATTTATCGGTTTCAGTTGGTTAGAATTAAAATGGTTTGGTAGGCCCATATTTCATTCTGTTTACCCACAATACTCCTCTGTTTTAAATATTAACAAAACGTCAGTGTATTTAAATTAATTTTAAATTTTATTATTTAAGCGTGTCGTAATTTGTTTATTCTTTTATAAATATTTTAAGACGCTTTCAATTTGAATTTCAAATTATACGTATACAAAAATTCATAAATAGAATGTATGAATAATTTACGTTTTCTGCTTTTAATATATATCCGCCCGAATAATAAAGGATACGATAGAAACGAAAAGAATATAAAAATATCTGTGAAGAAGCATTCAAGATAAATATGTATCAATGGTTATCATTTTTATAAAAAAATTTACTGTTCTAAAAAAAAAATTCAATCTTCCAAAAATACACTTGAAAATAGAAATACTGACTTGAGTTTTCTGATTGAGATAAAACTGTTCACTTTTATGCACGTTAAAAATCATCTTATTTCTTTTATTCCCTATGCCAGTTAGGAAATAACAACTAATTTAATACCGGATATTTTTCTCTTATAAAATACAAATATAAATGTAAAAAAAAAACATCTTTTTATTACTAAAACCAATAAATAAAAACTCTAAATAAGTTTACTTGTTAAAAGTTCTGTAGCTGAAAGTTTGAAAGAAAACCCAACGACACATTAACACCTTTCTTTACACATAGATAAAAATAAGTTACTATTCTATACAAAAATTTCATATATTCGAATTATCTAATCAAAAAAAAACGAAAATTATAATAAAAATATTTATAGCAATACTCCTGATGCACATGAAAAGCCGAACGCCTGACCACCTAGAGGTTCTATTTCATAATCCTTTCGGTACCGGATGAAAAGCGTAACAAGATTAGTGACCACTCTGTCGGGGGTGTGTTTGTAGCTGGAAAGTAATTTTTACACGTTCTAACTCCTACTTCTCTTAATTCTTTAGTACATAAAAATCCAAACTGAAAGATGAAAAATAAAATTTTTAAACCATTTTAAAATAATTCACGATGTGTAAATAATTATGCGCTTATATATGTAAAAACTGAATTTTTATCATATTATGGTAAAATATGTACCAAATTTAGTAACCGAAAACACAATTTTGCTGTTGGAAACTTTCGGATAAATGAAATGAAAATAGAATTCTTTTTTTTTAAATATCATGAAAGTTAATATGACACGGGTATGCAGTTATGAAGTAGATTAGAGCACAGTCTTTGAAGAGGTTAAAAAATTACCACCTCGATAAAAAAAAAGTGCTTTCATACTCCTGTTGCCGGTTAACAAACAATAAGGAATCTTATTTAAGAATTATTAAAACTTTGTGATAAGCAAAGAAAAAAAATAGGTGAAAGTATGAAATAGGAATTGTGGGTGCTTTACCTATTAATGTACTGTTTGTTATTATTGAATTTTTGGGAAAATACAATACAACTGTTATTTCCAAACCCTAAACTTACTATTGACTTTTTTTTTAATTATAATCAATAACGAGATTATTTTTTAAAAATCATGATCTGTTGTTGAATTCTTTTTAAAAAGACAAAAAAAAAACAATCCAAAAGATTAAAGTAACAAAATAATTTCAGTACGCTTACCAACAGGAAAAAAGATTCCAGAAGTCTGCTTGTAAGGAATGAACCTGAATAACATATTAATTACCAGATGAATAGATCTTTTTTTTAAATTTGGCTTCTTTAAGAAAACCCTTTTTTCGGTATAAACAGCAGAAACTAGGAATAGAGAATGAACCCCTCCGGGTTGATCTAGTGGTAAACGCGTCTTCACAAATCAGCTGATTTCGAAGTCGAGAATTCTAATGTTAAATTCCTAGTAAAGGCAGTTAATTTTATACAGATTTGAATATTAGGTCGTGGATACCGGTGTTCTATGGTGGTTAGGTTTCAATTAACGACACATCTCAGAAATAATCGATCTGTGACTGTACAAGACTACACTTCACTTACACTCATACATATGAAGTAATACCTGACGGTGATTCCCGAAGGCTAAACGGGAAAAAAAGGACTGGAGAATGTGTAAAAACATTTAATCGATAATATCTTATCAAGTAAATTTATTAAGATAAGAGAATGACTACAGAACATAGAAGAGAATAGCATTAAATTAGGTTAAAAAAAAATTAAGGTTCCTCGACGTCATGAATACGTTAACAAAAATATTTAAAAAAATAACAAATATTTACCTGTTCAGATAAATAAAAAATAAACCATGTTAAAAAGTAATTAAACATTTTTAACAATGCCTAATAAGTAACGTAACAACTACCGATATTTTAAAATTACTTTTATTAATGCCTTAAACAAGAATATACATTTTATATTTCGCTCCAGATTTAAACTTTTTTCATTTTAAGTTTAGATAGATACGTTTATTTTATCAGCTATAGTAGACTCGTAAAAAGATAACTGTAAAAGACTTTAAAGGTACGAAGAGAAAGAGAGAACGTAAAGAAAGAGACTCCAAAAGAAAAAGCTTCCTGAATAAAAACAAGAACAGGAAAAAATTTACTTTAAATAAGATCAAAAAGCTACTAAACTGAAGCGAAAATTATTAAAAAAAAACTTAAGCATCATGAGATGCTTTATGCTCATAAACATTATATTATCACATAACATTAACTACACGAAATTAAACTAATTTAAATTAAAAAAAAAAAACAAGCAGAAAGAACCATATCTTATTAGTGCGATGTTATTAAGTGTGGTTGGGTGGAGGGCTCTCATCCCAAAAATTGTTTTTGATTTTTAATATGATCAATTTAAAAATCTGAAACCGTTTAAAAAATTAACTAATGGTAATGGAATTTTAATTATGTAACATTAATTTTAATGAAAACAAAAATTTTAAATAGAATGTTCAAAACCATTGTCTTTTTGTTATTCATAATATAATAATTAGTTATACAACTGAGTCGATAAATCGTGTCATTGAAAACGAAAAAACCAATGATTTGTTAAATAAATTAATACGAGGGAAATTTAATAATTAAAGAGACAAATTGATGTAGAAATGAAATAGTTTGTTGAAGGAGTTTTGTAATTTCATGGCTTCAGGTTTGCATCACTGGGATGAGGTGAGAACAGCTGATTGATACAAATTGTTTTATTTATCACCTCAATATTGCTTTAACGATGACGTATTCGCTTGAACTTCACACATTAATTGAACAATGTTCAGTGATCCATTTTTTGCTTTCTTAAGGTGAAAAACCAGTTAAAATCTTTTCTCGAATGATTTTGAAGTACGGGAAAGTTGTACGAACCGCGGAAATTATTATAAGCGGGTAGAACAGTTCAAAAACGGTCCAACCTCAGTGATTGACGAGCAACGTCCTGGCCGGCCAGTTGAAGTGTCAACTCCTTCGCTTAAAACCCGCATTGACGACATTATTCGTGAAGACCGACGTATTACAGTTGAATATACAGCAAAAACAGCTGCAGTAAGTGTTGGCACAATTCATAATGTTATTAAGCTCAAGTACAGAAAAACAAGTGCAAGGTGGGTCCCGAAAGAGTTAACGTAACAACACTAGGAAACAAGACTGAAAGTGTGTGTAGACTTGAAAGAACGCTAGGAAAGGGAAGGTGACCCTTTTTCAAACAAGATTTTAACGTGTGATGAAACTTGGGTTCACCATTTTGAGCCAGAGTTCAAAAGACAAAGCATGGAATGGAAGCAAACCAGATCACCTGTCCGAAAGAAATTCAGAACCCAAACATAAGCGGGAAAAGTCATGTTGACCGTCTTTTGGGATGCCCAAGGTGTCGTCTTTTGTGATTATTTGGAAAATCAGCGTACAATAAACAGTGTTTACTACTCAGACATGCTGATGAAAAAAGTAAAGCCAGCAATAAGTGAAAAACATCGCGGATCTCAAAGAAAAGGCGTGATATTGCTACACGACAATGCTCGCCCTCACACCGCCCAGCTGACGCAAGAAACCATTGGAAAAATGGGTTGGGAGATATTACCACATCCTCCCTGCAGTCCAGATTTGGATCCCTTGGATTTTCATTTGTTTGGTCCACCAAGGAGGTGTTACGTGGAAAAAATTCAGTAACAACGAGGAGGTCAAAGAATTTGTGGAAAAGTTGCTCAAACAACAAGACTTCTTTGCATCAGACATAAAAAAAAATAGTTCATCGTTGGGACAAGCGTATTAATACTGGTGGGTATTATGTTCAGAAGTAGTAAAAGTCTCATTTTGTAAAAAAAACAGTTTTTTGTACATCAATTTATCTCTTTTAATTATTGAATGTCCCTTGTACAATCCATCTTATCACGCTGATCGTCCTCTAGATCTTTCGGCTTACTTGGAAGCCATCATCAGGAGTAAGCCGTCATCGCCAGTCCTACTATATACTACGGAGTGTAGTAGTAGGACCGCGAAAATCATTATTGCTTTTCAATTTGAACTATGAGTTTTAAACTTTGACTAATGCATTAATTTTAACTTCTGATGATGGTTTCCAAGTAAGCCGAAAGATCTAGAGAACGTATCAAGGTGGACTATATTAATTGCTAATTCAATTTTTTGTTAGATACAAAAAAATAATCTTGCGTAGTTCTGCGAAAGATCGAATTTTCGTTAATTTAGTTTTGTTTTAATATTTCTAATTTGGTTTAAGATTGCTAACAATAATACCGCTGATAAAAAAAGTCAACATTCATACTTATAGCATCATAATGAGCCACGCTTCTAATTTGGTCTGCTTAAGTGTTTTCGACATTAAATTGAGCGTAACTCAGAACGACTAAACCAATTATCAGATTTTTGGAAGAAAAATTTTAGATACTCTAGTACATCTAAATTTCAATGAAATTGATCGGTAGTTTTTAAGATTTTCGAGCTATAAAATTTTATACGTACACCTATCTACGGTATATATATTTATATATAAGGTGTGTATATATATATATATATATATATATATATATACCGTATATGTATATATATCAGAACATATCGTAAGTGATCCATAATCAACGCCAAGTAAAAACTACTCAAGATATATTGATGAAAAATTGTATACACGTTCTTTTTATGGTGTAAATGAAAAATAAGAAAGGATTTTTTGAAATTCTGAGATTAAAAGGTTAAAAAATGGTCAACAATAAAATGTAGTACCTTTACTTTAATGCCTAGCGCTATAGCAGAGCTATATCTTTAGAAGGGAAAGTGTTGTAATCGGTCCAATTTGGGCATATGCGGTTATCACCGGTTAACGTTCTGACCACCTAAGAAATCCAAAAAACCGAATTGAAATTTTCCGGATATTAATATTCGTATGTACCTGTGTAAGTTCGGTGTCGCACTCTAAATCACCTTATATTTTCAGAACTACTGGACCGAATTTGATCAAAAACAGTCAGATTACTTCTGTATATGGGACATTGATGCTATTAAATTTTCAACTTAAAAGATCAAGGGGGTGAGGCTGTAGAGCAAGGTCACCCTACGTATCTCAAAATTTCGCCTACTTTACGGTTTTATTTTTTTTAAGGCACATTTTTAACAATTAAAAAATATTTCCAAAAACGCAGCAACCCCATCCTAAAAAATGTTCTAAATAAACTAGTGACTAAGTTGGTATACTACATCATTAGAACCCCCTCTCACCGAAAGGAGCGCTAGTGTAGCACTCAGGCACAGTTTCTGTAGTCATCCGCTATATTGTGACGTCAAAGGTGAGCGGTAGAATTAAATCAATGAATCATATTTAAAGCGTAAAAAAATATTTGATGTGGCCCCTAGTACCGCCACACCAGCGCGAATAAAATGCGGTATGAGCGCGCTTTAGTTAGAATCATTATATATTTAAATATATAAATATTATATATATAGTATTAAATAGAATGATAAATATTTTAAATTAAGTCCTGTGTGTAAGCCGTGTAGGAGAAAAAGGTCTTCAGACGGGAAAGTCCTACAACTGTGTTGTCAGTTTTTTTTTAAATTTCTCTGTGAAAAATGAAGTTATCAACTTGATTTTTTGTGTGTGTAATCTAAATGTGAAAATATAACAGCCCAATTTCCCAGATTTTTTCAAAATTCAATTTTGAAAGAGATGAAGAAAGGTAAAAACAATTTTGAATACCGATTAAAAATTTTCCCCATTTCCGACTATATTAAACGTAATATTCACTAGATTTGGGCTTGTAAATATTCTTAAAATAAATAATTTTTTTTTTTAAATTTCGATTTTTTAGGGGCTGAGATGGTATACTTTTTTCAAAGTTTCTACTGTTGATGACAATCTAACGATTGAAATGGTCATATAGTTTTACATTCAAAATCAAATTTTTGTAAACGGCTTTTCAGCGTTATTTTCTTTTCCAACAAATTCCGTAATAGTTTATGATAACGCTTCATTTAAATATGGAAAGATGTATTTCATAAAATATTACATTAATTTATCGTGAATATTATTAAAAAGTAGATAATTTTAAAACCAGAAGCAAATTGAAATGTTATTTTATTATTATTTTTATTATGATAGTTAAATGAATATTAAATTTATGCGATAAGCATTTAATTTTTAATTTTTCTTTAATTAGATTTTTAATAGAATAAATTACAACCCTACTCACTGTTGAAACAATAGATCTAACACTGTACCTTTGAAGTGACATTCACTTGTCTTGATTGGTTAACAGATTTCCCCAACCCCTAACAATAGGTCATTTAATGTCCTTGAACTGATCGATCGGCACTTCATGCTTGAATAGTACTGCAAGCTGTTATTTAATGTATAAACAGGCTACCATGTTACAGCTAGAGTGTACCATTTTATCATTATTTTATCTATAAATATGATATTATTGCACTATTTGTTCTTAGAAGTATTGTTTTTTTCCAACGAAAATAACAATTTATGAATAGGTACACAATATTTTTGCTACTCTATTATAATTTTCATCACAATATAGAAAATATTTTTAAAAATTCAAACAAAACCATTAAATTTACCAATGAAAACAAAGTACACAGATTAAACAGATTTCACCATTTTTTGATTTAAAAATGTATGATAAAGATAATAAAAATCATGTTTATACATGGAAGAAAATATACAACATTTGATATATTAACCTTTTAATAACTAAATATCATTATAATAAATCCTCTACAACACAAGGTAGCAGAATTTGAATCTATGGTTTACAGCGTAAATGGGTTACCGCTTAATTTGAAGGCTTATCCTAGAAAAGTTAATTTTATTAATGATACATCTAAATTTAACGGGTTTACTACAAAAATTGTTTTTTGGATTCGAAAAATGAACTGAAATAAAAATTATTAAAATTCATAAAAAAACAGCCTTACTTTAGAATAATAAAAACGCATACATCATACATAATAGTTACGTACTAGCCGTCTAGCCTGGAAGCTCTGTCCCCTGGACTCTCGACGCATTCGTATGTTCATGTTTGAGCAAGTTGGATCACTGAATGTGAAAATAGGAGGAGAAAAGATTATGGAGGTAGAAGAATTTTGTTATTTGGGAAGTAGAATTACTAAAGATGGACGAAGCAGGAGCGATATAAAATGACTAATAGCACAGGCGAAACGATCCTTCAGTCACAAATATAATTTGTTTACGCCAAAAAAAAATTTAAACGTCAGAAAAAGATTTTTGAAAGTATATGTTTGGAGCGTAGCTTAATACAGAAATGAAACTTGGAAGATCGGAGTACCTGAGAAAAAAAGATTAGAAGCTTTTGAAATGTGGTGTTATAGGAGAATTAATGGGTGGATAAAGTGACAAATGAAGAGGTGTTGCGGCAAATAGATGAAGAAAGAAGCATTTTGAAAAATATAATTAAAAGAAGAAACAGACTTATAGGCCACATATTAAGGCATCCTGGAATAGTCGCTTTAATATTGGAGGGACAGGTAGAAGGAAAAAATTGTGCAGGCAGGCAACGTTTGGAATATGTAAAACAGATTTTTAGGGATTTAGAATGTAGAGGGTATACCGCAATGAAATGATTAGTACTAGATAGGGAATCTTGGTGATCTGCATCAAACCAGTCAAATGACTGAAGACAAAAATATTTATTTATATGGACGTTACTTTTCTTGAGACAAATTTTCATGATATAAAATATTAAATTGAAGTTTAAATGATTTTAAAAAATATTTTTATATTTTTCATCAACACAACGTTACTGCCAACTGGAATGATGTAAATTTAAAAGTCACACAACTACGATCGTAAACAATGTTGCCAACTGCTACAACTCGCTTCAAAAAATACATCACTTTTTATCTATTAAACTTAAGATGTGAATACAGAATGCCTACCATATCCCTTTTCATCTAAATGTAATATATATCTAGAACAGGCTTACCTTTATGAACTTTTACAATTTCTCCAGTCATCAAGATTTATTCCCGGAACATCCTTTCCTGTAAAATAATAATAATAGTATCTTAGCAAAATATTTATCTTTTTTAACGTATTAATTCTTTTCTGCATATATATGGTTGAAAAAAAATCTGGAATATAAGTTTGCCTTTTTGGTTTCTAGACGATGTAAGAAGTGTTTGACAAGTTGTAGGAAAGCTGTAACTCATTGATTCCCAAACGCGCCGCGGCGCTCCGGGGAGCCGCGAAATATTGTAAAAGCTTCATAATTAATTGAACCAAGAAATTTATAATTTAATGTTAATAAAGTAAAAAAACAATGAATAAACACAAGTTTTATTTATTTTTATCTCTTACTTACGAGTAGTCATACTTTTACTTAGGGTAGGGCGCCATGGAAAAATTTTAATCGATAATAAGCCCCTCGACTCGGAAAAGTTTGGGAAACACTGACTCTAAGCGATAGCTGTACTGAGTGTACTAAAAAGTTTTGAAAATACAGAATATCCGTATGATTTTTTTTTTCAAATATAACCATATTATCTGTACTTGTTTAATTTCGAATAGTCCTTAATACAACGATCTTATAGTTACAATATATATATATTTCAATTCAAATAAATTGATTTATGACTTTTTTAATTCATGAAGTTATTATGTTGTCTTTATTCATCATACAAACTCAGGTTCAGTTAATTTAGTCTTACAGGAAAAAACTACTAAATGAAGAAGATTAGGGTTAACATTTATATGACAGATAGCTAACGTTAAAAGATGTAATAATTAACAAACATTTAAAGGAATAACGTAGAAATAAAGGAATTAATTTTTTTTTTTATTATAATGAAACAGCAACTTTAAAATCTGTTCAGCAAGATAGTTTGAACAACAAATAAATAAGATCTATATTTGAACTAACATTAAGTAGTTACATACACAACGGCTGGTATAAATTTTTAAATATAATAATAATAATAATAATAGCAAAACAAAATTTAAAAACTGAAAACTAAGCGTTTCCTGGCCAATAATTATATAAAAATTTTTTCTTCTTATATTTATTCGAGAAACACGCTATCTAAATAAGCGGGATAAAATTTTTCTACAAGATTAATATTAGTATAGATAAGGGTTAAATAACGAAAGTTCGTGTTTACAGTTATAATAACAGGTTAAAATTTTCCTGCATTATATACTAAAGTCCTTTATGTTATTTGGACTACCAGTTTTTCTTTCTATATTATTCATATTTACACCTTCGCCTATGAGTTTGAAATTTAGTAACTCATTTATGATAAATGGAAACAATCCAGAGTAAACTTATTTTATTCCCAAATTATATTTTAATTAATTTATTAATAAATTTAATCTCACTAATGCACCCAAAAACTAAAAAAAAATGATTAATTATTTTTAGTCTTACGTAAATTTACATTTAAAAGCAATCATGGAAAAAATTGACATATATTAAGTGCCTAATAATTAATCCTTTCACATTGTCATTATTTATTTTGATTTTTTTTTAAGCAAAGTGTGTGAATTATTTTTAGTAAGAGATATTTCAACCGTGGATAGTTTAAAAAAATGAAAACTTTGTTGAGTTCGTTTTAATAAGATAAATAAGAAAATAGATATATATTATTAAAACCAGATTTACAGGTTGTGACCCATCGGGTTAGTCTAGTGGTGAACGCGTCTTCGTAAATCAGCTGGTTTCGAAATCGAGAGTTGCAACACAAAAATCCTAGTAAAGGCAATTACTTTTATACAGATTTGAATAAAAGATCGTAGGTACCGGTGTTCTTTGGTGGTGGGGTTTAATTAACAATACATCTCAGAAATGGTTGACCTTAGACTGCACTTCACTTACACTCATACATTTCATCCTCATTCATCTTCTGAAGTAATACTTGACGTGATTCCCGGAGGCTAAGCAGGGGAAAAAATATACAGGATATAAGAAAAAAATATTGGGTTTTAAAGTTATTTAATATCTCTTAACTTTGACTTATAATAATCAAAAATAAAAAGAAGTAATCACTCATAGTTTTTTCAAGTGATAATGTAACCATCTTTCATCATACGGCACACATTCAACCGATAAGAGAGTTTGTTCCAAACTTTTACCAAGATGTCAGAAGTAATGGAAGCGGCAGCTGTCTCAGTCCTGTGCCACAAATCGGATAGGTCAGAAAGTAGTGAAGGAACATACATTAGATACTTTTTAAAACCCTAAAAGAAAAAATCACATGGGGTCATATCAGGTGGTAGCTTTATGCCAACACAAACAAGCTCTGTCATGGGATACAGAGCTTTACAGAGTTATTCTAGTGAGGAAGCACAAAATTGTTACTAGTAACTAGACATATATTATTGCGAGAAAAATACAACACCATATAATGGAGACACGGAACATCTCACAAAAATTGTATTTGAAGAATATCAGATCGGAAAATGATATCTACTATATTTTGTAATAGACAGGGGCCGTTGCTTATTGATTTTTACCCTTCGGATGAAGCGATATATGCAGAGGCATATTGTGAGAAATTGACTAAACTGCATCGCACAAAACAAAACAGAAGATATGGCATGTTCAGTACGGGAATCATGCTGCTTAACGGTCACAAGCGATTCATGCACCCAAGATCTCATCCCGTAATTTGCCTTAGAAAAAAACGATCAACTACAGTAGAGTCCTGATCAGGAGCAACCACCACTAGTAGATGCATTTTAAGCAGCATATCGGTGGTTAGCGCAACTGTTCAGTACGGGAATCATGCTGCTTAACGGTCACAAGCGATTCATGCACCCAAGATCTCATCCTGTAATTTGCCTTAGAAAAAAACGATCAACTACAGTAGAGTCCTGACCAGGAGCAACCACCGTTAGTAGATGCATTTTAAGCAGCATATCGGTGGTTAGCGCAACGACGATCTTGACGACAACATAGCTGTTTAGTAACGGTAATCTTCTTAGTGGGTAGATTTCTATGAAGCTAGAAAGGAGAATCTGATCAGACGACATGACAAGTGTCTTAATGTAAGCGGAAATTATATAGAATTGTAGACTAAGATCCAGACTTTCAAGTGAATATAGATTTTTTTTTAATTTGCTTAGATGCCTCGTATACGAGGATTGTCCTAAAAAAAAGTTTACTGATTTTCCTATGGACGAATAGGTAACGTCCATAAACAACGTCCTTGATATATAACAACGTGTAGATAGTGACCTAGGCTGTACGTGCATACTTGTTTAAACTAGATCGGTTGAGTCAGCGCGCGTTACTGCTGTTCGTATACGATCTTATTTTATAACTTCATCATGTTTGCGATAAAGGAAAATATTGAACAAAGCTACGCTAACAAATTTTGAGTGAAACACAAAAAGTCTGTCACAGAAACATTTGATTCTTTAACCAAACCTTATGAATAAGCCACTCTATCGAGAACTACGGTTTTTAAGTGGCACAAAGCTATTAAAGAGGGCCGAGAAAATATTGAAGAAGAATCTTGTTCTGGAAGGTGAAAACAATAATTGTTTTGTCGACAGCTGTGGTATTGTGCGTGCACAAAGAATTTGTACCTTCAGGACACGTAGTTCATAGTGCCTTTTAAAAAGATTTCTTGGAAAGACTTCGAAAACGGATCCAACGAGTTCGAACGGAATTGTACATGATTGAGTGCTGCATCACGATAACTCGTCAGCTCACACGTCGCTTCCAGTTTGAGAATTTCTGGCGAAGAAAAACATCACCTACAGCTTTCCTACAGCCCAGATCTAGCTCCGTGAGAACTCTACATCTTCCGTAAGTTGAAATTGAAGTCGAAGGGACATCAACGACTTCTGGTACTACAATGAACAGTGGAAGAAACGTAGGAACCGCTGTGTAACTTCCCAAGAATCATACTGCGAAGGAAATAACTTATAATTTCAGATAAGTCCAATAGATAATTAAATAAAAGATCAAAACACTTATTTTTGGGGCAAA
This sequence comes from Lycorma delicatula, assembly GCF_047948215.1. Taxonomy (NCBI): domain Eukaryota; kingdom Metazoa; phylum Arthropoda; class Insecta; order Hemiptera; family Fulgoridae; genus Lycorma; species Lycorma delicatula. Next base: position 44,229,244 of record NC_134466.1, read on the forward strand.
CCTCGTATTACGTCACAGGTTAACTAATAACGTTCCTTTGATCGATTTAGATATCCATTTACTATCTTAATATAAGGTTTAATTAAAGAAACTAGAAAAAATTTAACGAGAAGTAAAAAAATAAATAAAATCAACGTTTAATTCTTAACAATAAAAGAAAGAGATTGTGGCGATTTTATATATTTCTCATTGAAATAGTTTTTCTTTTTTAAATTAAAAAATTCTTGTTGTTACGTTACTTGGAAAACGCAGTATTAAGTAGATTTAGTAGTCTTACGTAATTATACTGTATAATTTTTTTACTGCATGCAATATAAAAATTGAAATTTAGATTTAATCTACTATAGAAATAATTTTCAAGATATATTATTTTCTATACAAAAATAATCGTAATTATTAACTTCTATAATAAATAACTTATAGATTTTATCAATTTTCCTAAGAAAAATATACCACGCCCTGTTTAACTTTTCTTTTTTTAAACTATTGTTATCCTTAATTAAAACTATACACAATTCCTTTCAATAAGATACGTAACATGATCAATATTGTGATATAATTTTTAAATTAATTTCTAAATTATTAAATTGAGTAATTTTTAAAATAACATAAGGAAAATTGAAAAGAAACAATATGAAGATTATAAATCCAGTAAACTATAAGGATACGAAAATACTTAGGAATCATTTAAGTTAGTTTTAGATGTGGGGAGACCAGTGTCTGTTTTGTAAGAAAATAAATCATTGTTACCTAGTATACGTAAATATACGCAAGTACGTTGTATCCGTAAATTTAATTACTGAAGGACGTCAGTCGTTCAACAATTAAACAGAAAAATGGCTGTAAAAAGATTACTTCTTCAACAACAATGAAACTAATACTGCTTTTCATTTCCGGCTACATATAGTAACTGGCCCCATCTTTCTATGAGTTGTCTTATTCCAGTAGTAGAGTTGTTCACCTTGGTGTATGGGTAACTTCTCTACAAAGATTGAAACAGGAAGGCGGCTGTACCAACAACTCACCACCCGACCTGACTTCACCGCTTCCCTTGTCTTTTGAGTGATAGGGGGGCATTATCATGTACAGGAATCATTGACTTTAAGAATTAGCCAGGACTTTCTTCCTAACCGCTGGTTCAGTTTATTTTTCAGTACTAGCTTCAGGGCGTGCCTGAAGGCGTGCCCCGGCATGCCTCCGCTTACCTTCTTAAGAAGGGAAAAGGTACCTTTTAACAATCAGCTGTTATATTTATAATTTTTGTTTTTAAAAATCAAGTTAGTATAATTAATGATATGTGAAGTAAACCACTATAAATATAACATATCAGTATTCCTGAGGATGGATTACTGATCCGAAAGCGCTCGAATATACTAATAAAAATTGTTGGTAATAGGAAACTATTATATAAAACAAATTATCTAACAACACCAACGAGCCATGATTAATAAAATTTATTTTAATGGCTATATCATTTTGTACGTAAGAGATAAAAGAAGCTCGATAATTGGTATTTCTTAACCTACTTTATTTTTTGTCTTCAGTCATTTTACTGGTTTGATGCAGCTCTCCAAGATTCCCTATCTAGTGCTAGTCGTTTCATTTCAGTATACCCTCTACATCCTACATCCCTAACAATTTGTTTTACATATTCCAAACGTGGCCTGCCTACACAATTTTTCACTTCTACCTGTCCTTCCAATATTAAAGCGACTATTCCAGGATGCCTTAGTATGTGGCCTATAAGTCTGTCTCTTCTTTTAACTATATTTTTCCAAATGCTTCTTTCTTCATCTATTTGCCACAATACCTCTTCATTTGTCACTTCATCCACCCATCTGATTTTTAACATTCTCCTGCAGCACCGCATTTCAAAAGCTTCTAATCTTTTCTTCTCAAATATTCCGATTATCCAAGTTTCACTTCCATATAAAGCGACACTCCAAACATACACTTTAAAAAATCTTTTCCTGACATTAAAATTAATTTTTGATGTAAACAAATTATATTTCTTACTGAAGGCTCGTTTAGCTTGTGCTATTCGGCATTTTATATCGCTCCTGCTTCGTCCATCTTTAGTAATTCTACTTCCCAAATAACAAAATTCTTCTACCTCCATAATCTTTTCTCCTCCTATTTTCACATTCAGTGGTCCAACTTTATTATTTCTACTACATTTCATTACTTTTGTTTTGTTCTTGTTTATTTTCATGCGATAGTTCTTGCGTAGGACTTCATCTGTGCCGTTCATGTAAAGACTAAAAAGTAACGGAGACAGGGAACATCCTTGTCGGACTCCCTTTCTTATTACGGCTTCTTTCTTATGTTCTTCAATTGCTACTGTTGCTGTTTGGTACCTGTACATGTTAGCAATTATTCTTCTATCTCTGTATTTGAACCCTAATTTTTTTAAAATGCTGAACATTTTATTCCAGTCTACGTTATCGAATGCCTTTTCTAGGTCTATAAACGCCAAGTATGTTTGTTTGTTTTTCTTTAATCTTCCTTCTACTATTAATCTGAGGCCTAAAATTGTTTCCCTTGTCCCTATACTTTTCCTGAAACCAAATTGGTCTTCTCCTAACACTTCTTCCACTCTCCTGTCAATTCTTCTGTATAGAATTCTAGTTAAGATTTTTGATGCATGACTAGTTCAACTAATTGTTCTGTATTCTTCACATTTATCTGCCCCTGCTTTCTTTGGTATCATTATTAAACTTTAAATTAACATTATTAAACATTAATTAACATTATTAAACATTATTAAACTTAACACTTTTTTTGAAGTCTGACGGGAATTCCCCTTTTTCATAAATATTACACACCAGTTTGTATAATCTATCAATCGCTTTCTCACCTGCACTGCGCAGTAATTCTACAGGTATTCCGTCTATTCCAGGAGCCTTTCTGCCATTTAAATCTTTTAATGCTCTCTTAAATTCAGATCTCAGAATTGTTTCTCCCATTTCATCCTCCTCAACTTCCTCTTCTTCCTCTATAACACCATTTTCTAATTCATTTCCTCCGTATAACTCTTCAATATATTTCACCCATCTATCGACTTTACCTTTCGTATTATATATTGGTGTACCATCTTTGTTTAACACATTATTCGATTTTAATTTATGTACCCCACATTTTTGCTTAACTTTCCTGTATGCTCCGTCTATTTTACCAATGTTCATTTCTCTTTCCACTTCTGAAAACTTTTCTTTAATCCACTCTTCTTTCGCCAGTTTGCACTTCCTGTGTATAGCATTTCTTAATTGCCGATAGTTCCTTTTACTTTCTTCACTACTAGCATTCTTATATTTTCTACGTTCATCCATCAGCTGCAATATATCGTCTGAAACCCATGGTTTTCTACCGGTTCTCTTTATTCCGCCTAAGTTTGCTTCTGCTGATTTAAAAATTTCCTTTTTAACATCCTCCTATTCTTCTTCTACATTTTCTACCTTATCTTTTTTACTCAGACCTCTTGCGATGTCCTTCTCAAAAATCTTCTTTACCTCCTCTTCCTCAAGCTTCTCTAAATTCCACCGATTCATCCGACACCTTTTCTTCAGGTTTTTATACCCCCAATCTACATTTCATTATCACCAAATTATGGTCGCTATCAATGTCTGCTCCAGGGTAAGTTTTGCAGTCAACGAGTTGATTTCTAAATCTTTGCTTAACCATGATATAATCTATCTGATACCTTCCAGTATCGCCTGGCTTTTTCCAAGTGTATATTCTTCTATTATGATTTTTAAATTGGGTGTTGGCAATTACTAAATTATACTTCGTGCAAAACTCTATAAGTCGGTCCCCTCTTTCATTCCTTTTGCTCAGCCCGTATTCACCCACTATATTTCCTTCCTTGCCTTTTCCAATGCTTGCATTCCAATCTCCAACTATTATTAAATTTTCATCTCCTTTTACGTGTTTAATTGCTTCATCAATCTCTTCGTATACACACTCTACCTCATCATCATCATGGGCGCTTGTAGGCATATAGACGTTAACAATCGTTGTCGGTTTAGGTTTTGATTTTATCCTTATTACAATGATTCTATCGCTATGCGTCTTGAAATACTCCACTCTCCTCCCTGTATCTCTGTATCCCTGAGCACTCAAGCCCCCTCACCTACGGCAAAAGTCATGATTCATAGAGGAGGCCCTTCTTCTATTTCGTTAATTTTCCCTTGCTAAAAAACAATTGGCTAAACATATACTAAAATTTGAACAATCAGTGAAAATAGGCAAGCTACTTAATAGAAATTTATGAAAAGCATTTCTTTTCTTTTTTAAATTCCTTTTTAATTAATAAGTGGAAGTAAAATCACGTGAAGTATTACGAGAAATAATAAATAAGTTTAAAAATGTAGTATTATAAATCTAAGATGGAAAACTAATTTAATGATTCGTTTATAAATTGGTATTTAATCTAGAAATAATAAATTAGTTCTCGAGAGACGATAAAATTGATTTCGTAACAATAAAACTTTACTGTTTTACATTGAAACAACTATATCATACGGTAAATTTGCCTTCATTATAATTTATGTATTATTAGTATTACTTATAGTCTTTATTAAAATAAAGTTTTATTATATGTTAAGAATACTTGAAAATAATATAAATGGGCTATAAAATTATTATTTTTTCGCCGAAAAATGACAATATCTATCGACAATACTTAGAAAAAATCTGATGTGGGCATCATCAGACATAACTTCTTTGTAAGCCTATTAAACTACATATACACATTTTTTTTAAAATGAAAAGTACATAATATTTTATTTCATTAATAATTTTTGTTATTTTTTTTTTTTTTATGTTGTTATTGAATTATTATTTTATCGTAAAAGTTTTTTTAGAATGAGAGGTTAATAATTATTAATAAATCATTATATATAAATTCAAAAAATAGTTAAAAACAAAAAGGAGATGAAGTCTGATTCGAACCGATGTTCCTTCCCCTTGTAAGTTATAAATATTTCATTAATTAAACTATTATTTTTCTAGGACTCTGGAACCGATTAAAATAAGTACAATTTTGATACATCGTTGAAAAGCTCTCAATGAGGGCTTATTATTACAGTTAACACAAACTCCAAAATCCAAATTGTTTTGCATATTGGGCATTTTTTGACACTTTTGGTTCAGTCGATTGCATTCAAAAGCGTATGTGCACAACTACATGTTACAACAGTTCTAAATCCAAAATTTCGACACCTTACGGGTAATCGTTTTTGAGTTATGCGAGATACATACGTACGTACAGCGTCAACCAGAAACTAGTCAAAATGGATTCACGGATGATCAAAATGGATACTTCCGTTAAAATCTGGAAACCGAAATTTTTCACCATCACAATACTTCCTTTACTTCGTACAAGGGAGTAAAATATATAAATGTTAGCTGCTTTCATAACAGTTTCTTTAAAAAAAATATACATAAAAAAAAAACTATTTAAATCAACTTAGCCTCATCTATTTTTTTTTTCTTTTAATACCTCCGCATCACATAAATGTATAAATGTGATTCACGAAGAATGTGACAAACTTTCAAGAAAAATGTTCTTCGGGTGAAAAAAAATTTCAATTAACATAAGGTCGGATAAGCGAATATCGATTGGTAAAGATTTTTTCCTGATTTCTGCACCTTCAATAAAATTAAATCATACTGTAATTTTTGGAACCTAAATCAAGAGGTAAATTTAGTGGTTTTACATGAAATCTGACCTGAGAATTTAAAAATTAGGTCCCATAATTGCAATTTTATTAGCTTAGGAGAAATTTAGTGTAAACGAAAAAAAATTGGGGGTTGAAACACATACTATCTAATGTTTTTTTTTCAAAACATAACTTTATTAAATGAGTAATAAATAGTTAAAAGAATTAAACAAAACTTATAGAAAATTTCTTTACGAGTAAAATTGTATAAATAAAATCCACAGAAATTAAACACAAACATAACAAAATGTGGCAGATTTTAACTAGATATTAAACGAAACAAAATTTTCAGTTTTAAAAATTAAATATTTTCAAAAAAAAAATGTTCAACATCTATAAATCAAATTAAAGATTAATTTTAAATAAATTAGGGTAATTATTTGGTTGAGGTGCCTCACCCCGAAATCACAAAAAATATATCAAATTCATTCAAAATTAATATTTATTCATTTAATGATGTATTTTGGGCGTCGGAAAATAGAAAATTATATAGTTGATATAATTATAATCATATGAACTTTCTAATTTATTTTCATCAGTAAAAAAAAAACCTCAAAGTCTGTTACATTCTTTATGAATCATTCTGTGAATAAAATATATTTTTGAATATATGAAATCACCTTAACATTTACAATCAGTCAATTTTTGGTATTAATTACAAGAAATAGAAAACTTTCTGAATTGAAAAGAAAAATTTAGTGTTTTAGGAAATCAAGACTGTTAAAAAAAATTAGTGTGTGCGAGTCAGTGCGCATGCAACGCTAATATAAAATCGAATAAAACAAATGTTATATTCTAATAGAGGAACAAAAATAACTTTTTTTTTCTTTTTTTTTTTTAACCTCCGAGACCACCGATAGTTATTACTTCAGAGGATGAGATAAATTAAAAATTTGTAGCGTGTGAAAATACATGCCAGACCAGGATTCGAACCCTGGACCTCCGGATGAAAGACCGAGAGACCTACTACTCTCGCCACGAAGGACGGCACCGAAAATTACCTTTCTTTTTCATGTTTAATCTCCGGTATTTACCTTTTAGATAATACTTTAGAGGATCAATGAGGATGATATGTATGAGTGTAAATGAAGTGTAGTCTTGTAAAGTCTCAGTTCGACCATTACTGAGATGTGTGCGTTAATTGAAACCAACCACCAAAGAACACCGGCATCCACGATCTAGTATTCAAATCCGTGTAAAAATAACTGGCTTTACTAGGAATTGAACGCTGTAACTCTCGACTTCCAAATCAGCTGATTTGGGAAGACGCGTTAACCACTAGACCAACCCGGTGGGTTAATACCAAAAATGACCTTTTATTTTTTTTTTTTTTTTCTCTCAGCTCCCCTGGGCCGGACCGACTTGTTGGTATTACGCCGCCCAGGGGAGTGTCTTTAAACTCAAATAGGCCTCCCCACCTACCGGCTGTATACCGGCATGGCAGGACGGCCTACCGGTTAGCTCTTTTTGAGAGTTCTTTATTAATATTGCCCTTTTGGACACCACGCCAGACCCAGTTCGCCGCGACGCGGCGCCGGGTCCCTTCAGTATTCCGTGTGCTGTTGCCTGACTGTTACCCGTGGAGTCCTTGGTGGCTCATCAGTGCCAACACACCGCAGCATGCTGGACCTCACCAGCAAGGCTGTCCACCCAGTCCTATTCTAGCCAACACCTTGTCTTCTCTCATCGGAGTATTTCTGTGGAACAACTTGTCTAACAAAACTAGCAAAATTATTCCAGTTTGACTCGCTTCTTAGCATGTAGTCTATTGTTGTCTCTGGAGTTATACCTGTGAGTGCCTTACTATGTCTAAGTGTGTCCTACCTATTGCACTCAAAAAAGGTGTGCAATAACATAAATTATAACGTTTCACAATGGTAACATAAATTTGCACGTTTCACAATACTGGATAATTTTCAAAATAATCGAGGGGAGTATAAGGAGAATATTAGAGTATCACACGAATACCAACCGATTGCTTTCTAATTTTCTGGATAGATTTGTGTTAAGCCATAGATCTAGGCCCTAACCCCGTTTGCATGTGCATGAGAGGATATCAGAGCTTCTACATCAAGAACGGGGGAAAAATTGGAGGAAGGAGACGTTTTAATTATTATTTATCAGTATTTTTCTCACAAACACGAGGATAACGAACACAGCGGGAAGGGCTAAGCGACTGGTATTTAATTATAATATTTTAATTAAAAAAATTATTCTTATTTTTTAAAGGATATTTTATATTTATAATATTACTAAAATAGGTAAAAAAAAATCTTTAATAAATTATATTATATATGATTAATTTTAAAAAAAAATTGATTAGTTTTTGTAATAAATCATTTTTATAAATATTTATTCATAAAATACAACCCGTACTTCGTTGTATTCTGTATACAATTGCCGTTGAAAGCGTAACATTTTTATTTTCAGGAAATAATCTGTTAAACGAAATACGATAACAAATTGTTATTGGAAATAAAGCTTTTAAAGCGTGAGAATTTTATGTCTGTTTTTATTACGTTTAAAATGTTTTTTTTTTTTTTTATTGATGAATTAATTCACCATAGAAAGAATCTTACAAAGTACGTGGGAATATGAAAATGGAAAATTGTACAGTATAAAAGGATTCCTTGGCTGACCGGGATTCGAACTCAGGACTTCCGGATGAATGACCGAGACGCTACCATTCGCCAACGTAATCGTAATTCGCCAACGTAATTTTTTTAAAAATAAATAAATTAATTTTTACAACAAAATCTTTTATAAAAAAGAATAAAAAAGTTACTTTTTTGTTTAAGAAACGAAATATTATTTTGATTACAGTATAATATTCGGTTTATAGACAGGCCAAAGGTTATTTAACAATAAAGTTGACATTCATAAGATGTTACCATTTAAATGGGCCTTTAAGAAAGAAAACAATATTTGAAAAGACATTTTCCTGCCAGATTCTCCGTAAAGCATTTTCCTACCAACACTATACCTTCTTATGTCTTTATATTCAACTCGCTTCTCCACGTCTTTTATCTCCACCCTTTTATTCTCTACTATTAGTATTACACCTTTTACCTAATATTTATATCGAATGAACGAACATACCCGTCATGTTTTCAAACCCCTATCTTTAAGGAAAACACCATCTTATTTTCCCTACCTTTAACAATCAACCCTTGTGAAACACCAACAAAAAGCCACCCTTCTGTACATACTTATTCTCAACGGGACGTTACCAATTTTCCTATAAACACAATTCTTCTTATAACAGGTGTTTCCTACTAGCGACATGTTATTCATCTAATTCTTTGAGTAATAAAGTACCAACCTATATCGTTTTTGTTTACTTTAAGCATTGAATTGTGTAATTTAGGGAAAATATCTTTCTCAACACCTACTAATTAGTTTATCGCATACATATATTTCTTTTTTGTTCACACTTTGCTGTCAATTCTTCAATTTTTTTTCTTTGTTTTATTATAAATTTTCTTTTACGTTTCAAACAAACTTTGAAACTCAAACATGCGCCAGAAATCCTTTAAGACTGTGCAACAAAAGTATACTAGAAAATCTGATGTGGACACCACCTGACTTTCTTGTGCGCCTATTAAATTACATATACACAATTTTAAAATGAAAAGTACATCAAATTTTATTTCATTAATAACTTCGGATATTTTTTCTTTTTTTTTTCATTGTCATTATTGAATTATTATTTATCGTAATTTTTATTTACAATCGGATGTTAATAATTATTAATAAATCAATATATTTAAATTAAAAAATGGTGATGAAGTTTGATTCGAACCGATGTGTCTCTCCCTAAGATCCAAATATTTCATTAATTAAAATTTTATTTGGCTTTAACTCTGGAACCAGTGAAAGTAATTACCACTTGTGATATATCGTTAAAAAGCTCAATAAGGGCTAATTACTGCAGTTAATAAAAAGTCCAAAATCAAATTTTCTTTTGATTTTGGCTTTTTTTTGGACACTTTTGGTTCAGTCGATTGCAATCGAAATGGGAAGTCCACAAGGAGATGTTACAACAACTTTAAATCCAAAATTTCAATATCCTACGGCTAATCGTTTTTGAGTTATGCGAGATATACGCGTGCGTACGTACAGACGTCACGCCAAAATGAGTCCAAATAAATTCAGGGATGGATCAAAATGGATATTTCCTTTGAAATCTGAAAACCGAAATTTTTCGCAATCACAAAGCTTCCTTTACTTCTTACAAGGAAGACAAAAGAAAGAAAAATTACAAAAAAAGATTTAGGTCCTAAATTTTAAAATAATCAGGTATAATTAATACCAAATAACAAACTTTATAGTAAAATTGAAAACCTTTCAGACATGATAAGGAAACGACAGCATTTTACTCCCGTTTATATAAAATGAATAACAGTAGAGTGAATAAACAAAATTTTGATTGTATCCAAAGTAAAAAAATTAAAGGGAAACAGTTCACAAAAGTCCAAGAAAATCTAAAAGCTAAAGAAACTATAAGAGAAAGATAAATTTTAAAGAGAATATTAAAAGATGAAGAAAAGGTTTTGATGAATCGTAAAACTGAAGAAAAACAGATCTGAACTTTGCGAAGGACGAAGGAAAGAGATATTAGAAAGAATGAAAAGGTACTGGAAAAAAAGAAAAGGTAGATAGAAAAACAGAAAAGAGAAATAACTGCAGATAAATAAATGATCTAAGATGTTCCAAGGTGAACTATTCTGAAAAAAAATTAATAATTTTCTAACAAAAATTTCATCCTGTAAAAGAAAAGCTTTTAGTTTATTTTAAATAATTTTATTTGGTGATTTTTTAAGTGGAAAAATAACTTAACTTAAAAAGAAATCAGATTTTTACATAGATTAATATCTTTTTTCCTGTATGTATTGTGTTAACAAGAAAATAGTTTTGTTATCTGGTTTTAAAAAATAAATATCTATCTATTTAATTTATTCTGATAAAATATTTCGTTAAAAAACAAAATTTAGTTTAATAAAAACTTCTGAACAATAAACAGACATGAACTACAACATGACTAGTTCTTGACAAATATATTTGAGGGCAAGGTTTTGGATAAAAAACCTACAGGTAGACCAAGAGAAACCATAATCAATAATGTTAAAGAAAATATGGGCCTTAGTTCATATAATGACGAAGAAAAAAGCGGAGATGAGACTGACGTGGCTAAATCTACAAGACATAGTCTTTAGTGATTGATGATGAACAATATATATATATATATATATATATATATTTTTTTTTTTTATTATTATAAGGTGGAATTATGAAAGAAAGAACAATACAGACGATAAATAAATGTTAAGTACAAAAGTAATAAAAACAAAATTTAAATAAAAGTATAAGTTGCAAAATTTATTATTCAAAGAATAAAAAATTTAATAAAAAAAATCAAAAGACTACAAAAGAAAGAATTTATATACAAAAAATTCTGCCAATTTAAAAAAAAAAGTACTTAAAATAGTATTATTCACTAAAATAAGAAAACATAGAAACACAGATGCTCAGTAACTCTACCTGTTGCATCTGAACTACTGTTGCTACAGTTAACAATGGAGAAGATATTGTACCGCGATTGGACGTCGTAGATAGTAAGAAGCCTGTTCCCGGTCCAATAATCCATACCCTACCTTACCAACTAAGCTTTCTAAACACTGATGAATAACGTACTAAATGTAGCAAAACAAAGACATCATAAAAAATGACTCTTGACGAAATGTTGCAGAACTTTTCACATAATTACATAAAGCTTATAATATATTTTTTATACCTTTGATAAAATCTAACATTACTTTCAGTTGAACAACATCATTACTGTGCAACATTATTTCTTTACTGTATTACTTATTTTAATTCTCTTTTCATAGGAGAGTATAATATTGGACACCATTTTCGAGTATTCCAATTACGGAATACCATATGAGGTTAGAAATGTAACAATTTTGAAATAAGGCTTGCTTGATCATACTAATGAATAATTTAACAAAGATTGTGTAATTATATTTTGAAACGAAAGAAAGTATTTATAAGCTTTATTTAACTTGCTTTAGTTATAATCAAATCTTGCAACTGCTATATCTTTTGATCTATCGTATGAAAATCAATGAAATTTGGTACACTTATGTAACTTCGATGACAATACAGCACTACGGTGGAAGAATTTGATATGACCCACCTCCACGCCACCACGCGCTACCACTACGCTAAATTCATGCATTTAGTTGAAAATTTTCATTTCTCATGAACTATCGTATGAAAATGATTGAAATTTGGTACACGTATGTAACTTTGATGTGTAAAAATAAATATTTTTACTTTTTTATAGTCTTAAAAAAATTACAAAAATATATTTATTTGATTTCATATAAAAAATTATTTTTTAAAAAAACTTTTATTTAATTAATATTGACATTAATAAAAAAAGGAAACAAATTAGAACAACCCTGTAAAAAGTAAAAAAATAAGAAATAAATCAACTTGAGAATTTTAAACAAAAAAAATATAATATATTAACAAATATAAAAAAATAAAGTAATAATAATAATTAAATTATAATAATTAAATAATAATAATTAAATTTTAAAATTTACATTTTAAATGTAATGAGGGAGTGCATTTTTACGCACTCTCCCATTTATGGGGGGTGCGTAAATGGCATTGCTCAGACTCATCTATAACAAAAAAAAGGAAAAGATTTTGAACAAACGAACGTTTACTTTTTTTTAATTTATATAGATTCTTTTGTAATAACCAGTTTTTTTTTATTAACTGTAAATTTTGTTTTTAATATTTTTTCTGTTGCCACAATACTCCGAGGTGACTGTGTTTTTCTTAACGGCGGACCGGTTGCCTGAGGGGGGGGGGGTGTTCAATAAGATTGGAGAAAAAAAAAATCAGGATTTTTACCCAAATTATTTTCTCACCCATTTATCAAAAAAATATTGCAAACACACGATTCTGGAGTCTACATTATTCAATTTTTCAGGTCAATAACCATAATTAATTATTAATTCTGCCTCTTAATAAATGCCCTAAAAATTTCAGTACCTCATTTTACCAGGGTAGGTGAAATCCGAGCGAAATCTTTCAATACCCGTAACTCGCATATGAAGCACTTTAGGACTTATATTTAAAAGATTTTTTTCCATTACTTTCACGAGTAGTATAGCTTATCAAAGTCCTGGGAGAACTTATGATACACTGTATATCAGTATAGATATCATTTTACAAATATTTCGTTATTTAAATCTACTGTAGGCTGATAAGGCAAACCCAGCGGGTTGGTCTAGTGGTGAACGCGTCTTTCCAAATCAGTTGATTTGGAAGTCGAGAGTTCCTGCGTTCAAGTCCTAATAAAGCCAGTTATTTTTACACATATTTGAATAGTAGATCGTGGATACCGGTGTTCTTTGGTAGTTGGGTTTCAATTAACCACACATCTCAGGAATGGTCGAACTGAGAATGTACAAGACTACACACTTCATTTACACTCATACACATCATCCTCATTCATCCTCTGAAGAATTATCTAAACGGTAGTTACCGGAGGCTAAACAGGAAAAAAAAAGCTGATAAGGCAAATTTATTTTATAAATATTGAAATTTTATATTTTATTAATTAACGTAAATAATTTTACGTTATTAAAAAATAATTATTAATTAACCAATTATTAATTATTTTTACCCAGAATTTGGAAAGAAATGATTTAATATTTTTTGTTATTTTATGACGAGAAATATTTCTTTTATGATATCAGCCTAATTAACAAATAAATATAAATTGGTATTTGTAAAAAAATTCCATCTCTGAGTGAAATTTGAAACGAAACCTACCAGATTAATGAAAGAAATAATAACGTTCTATCACAGAAGTGACAGTTGTATATTTAAGTAAAATAATTAATTATAATTATTATCATTAATAAATCATTATCAGTTATTAATTACGGATAATTCAATAGTACGTTAATATAAATTTATCGGTAAGTATTTACCATGTAATTTAAATAAAAGAGAACCGTTTTTATATCATATTTCAATTTATAAAATTATTTCGATACATATTTTAAATAAATTATTATTAAAGCATTATTTAATGGTTATCTTAATTTATTCTATTAAAATTCATTTTAATTAAATATGGGAGGAAAACTAAATAAAAATTAAACAATAATTGATTTAGTATAGCGTTACTAGTCTTCTGTTTACCAAACCATTTTAATAATCTTACAAAAGAAAAAAAATTTACAAAATGTATACGTAAATACTTAGTAAAAGATAGTAATACTACTGGATTATTAAAAACAAATTAGGTAATGTTGGTATTTTAAGTTACGGAAGTGGAGATTTATTTTTTTGTTTTACATCCGGGAACACCGTTAGGTATCGCTTCAGAGGATGAGATGAATGATTTTTAGCGTGTGTGAAAAATGCCATACCTGACCGGGATTCGAACCCGGGACCTCCGGATGAAAGGCCGAGACGCTATCACATGGAAGTGAAGAAAGACTGAGAGGAAATGGATTGGGGGTTTTAAAATATAGATATGGCGAAGGAAGAAAAAAATAAGATGGAGGAATAAAAAGAGGAATGAGGAAATAATGAACAGGACAAAAATGCAAGAAGAAAACAAAAGAAAAGGAAACTGGATAGGATATATGGACATTGAAAGTAGAATCTTGATAATTTTATTAGAAGGGTCAGTAGAAGGAGAACGGAAATGAGGAAGAAATGACTACGTGAGAATATATTCTAATATCACTATATTTTTGAAAGGGTTACGTCTTCCTGTTTCATAAAATAAGTATTTAATGCGTTAAGCTTGAACGGACAATAAACAGGATCTCCGAGAGGGTTTATAGTCCTCTCCCAAGCAGTTTTAAAAATGTATCACACTTAAATCCGCAGCATCAGAAATGGGAGAGAATTTGTGAAAAGACCATTTAATCTCCAAAAAATTGCATTACAAGATTCAATTACTAAACAAAAAAAAAAAAAATACAATATAAAGATAAGATTGTTTCTAGACAGGGATCACCCATCAATCGTCTCCGATTCATCTGGAGATCATGTAATTTACATCCAGATGGTATCAACACATCAGCGGTAATTGATTTTTATTGATCAACCTACTAAAAAAACAATCTTTGAAACTGTGTGATAGATGGAAATATGAATTTGAACTAATCGTTCACTTAAAATTCTATAGGATGGTTTTTAAAATCTAATGCAGCAACCTGCTTTATTCGATTACCCAAAAAGGATTGTACGTATTTAGGGTGTATGTACATATGTATTTTTGTTTCACTGCAGTATCTCAACGGCTGAACCGATTAAAATTTATGACCCCGCGTTGGAATCCTTACGTTAGTAGAAGTGTCATATATATTTATATGTGAATATATATACATTATTTATATAGCCTATGTCGTACGTGAATTGAAAAATCAGGCCCTCTACAAAGAGCGCCGTCATTTTGCAATGCGTCTAAAAACTGGAAAACCAGCTAGCAATTTCCAATCAGCCTGACATTCTTCAGATTCACAAACACAACCTGAATGAGCTCACACAACCTTAGACTAATTATATATGCAATTGTTTACTTATAAAAGAGAAATAGAGGTCTAACATAAGCATTATTGCATAAAATTACAAATACAATCCAACAAACCCACGCTTGCCTCTCTCACCAATCTTGACTAGCAAGCGAAGGCTAGCGAGCGCAGTGAACCTCAGCTAGAGCATATTTATAATTTCTGTACGAATACCTTCAAATATAAACTTATTTGGATGAAAAAAAAAATTTTTAATTAGCCCAAAGTTGCACGGGCTCACCACAAGTTTTTTAACTTCCGGGACTACCGTTGTTAGGTGTTGCTTCAGAGCATAAAAGTAATGAAATTTTTGTATCGTGTGAAAATGCCATGCCTGACCGGGATTTGAAGCTGGGACCTCCGGATGAAAGTCGAGACGTTACCTACCACTCGCGTCACGGAGGCAGGCCACACATCAGGCTGATTAGAAAATGCCAAACAATTTTCCAATTTGCCGGGCGAATTGAAAAATGTAGAATGTTAAAAAATAAATAAATAAATAGTTTTGTTACTCGTAAATTAAGAGTCCACAATTTCATTTAGTCAGCACATGCGACTCCCTCCGGAGAACGGGGCGCATTTCTCCCTTCGAATACCTAGGGCTCTGTTAGGGGCACTCCTGCTAGCCCATAGGTGCTAGTACCGAAAGGACTTCAGCGGATGGACTGAAGGGGAATCACGCTAGAATTACTAGGCTCAAAAGCTTAGTCTCACACGGTCAGAACCAGTAAATAAATTTCACGCTGATCCATACGGATAGGAACGCAAATTACCAAATCCGTCCATAAATAAACTTCAAATTTATAACCGCCACTAAATAACCGATGAAATCCGCCCGATAATAGAAAGATACAGCGGCAAGGGACATTTTCCAGGCTCTGTGATTTGTATGGAGAAATATTGAAACTCCCGCCATTCTTGCGTTCCGTTCCGTTCCGTTCCGAGCGTAAATTAAGCTTATCATAAATGGGTACTTTCAAACTATCAATAACTATAAGTTAGTAAATAAAAAAAAAAAAATTTCTAAATATGAATGGGAATAGTGAAACACATCTTTCAAAAAAAAAAAACATTTCCGTAATCAAAATACATTTCCAAAAAAAACTTTCAAAATAATAAAAATTAAAACCGATTAATTTTTCACGAATAAAAAAATATACAGAGTGATTCCAAATTGCATGGCCATCTCTGGGAAAATGATTCATCAGCCAAAAATAAGAAAAAAAGTTCATATAAACATAGGTCAGAAAACGATTCGTCAGCGAGTTTCGGCTAGCGAAACATTTACCCGTGGTTTCAGCTTCCTCTGTAAATTAAATCGGATTAAAATTCTTGAGGTGCAAATCGAGGGATAAATTTGGTTTTTCCTGATAGTTTTTGATTTAATTAAATTAAACAAATATAGTCCCAGACCATTAGCTCACTTAGGTTTTTCAGAAAAACAAGATAAAATTTTCCCGGAAAATACACTTTTTTAGGTTTGGGATAAAATAACTTTGTTAATTTACTGATAAATAAACGAAAATAACTCATTACCTTTGTAGAAAATTTATGAAAATAATATGTTAGGTCAATTTCTGAGGGTATTAATTCTTTGGTCCAACTGGAAGGTTGAAAAATAAAAAAAAAATTCCGACAATTTTTCTATTTTCTTTGTAAGGACGAGAAATTTCCAATGACCCTCATATGTGCCCTTATGGAAAGGGTCCATTTCCATTCTCTCTATACCAAGCTAAACCTTTTGGTTTCTGTTAGCTCCCATTACTTGTTGCATAATATACTCGTATAATTTATACTCCTGGTCGTTTTTATTTCACATCTTACTGATAATTTACGCTGTTTTATCAATTTTGTCACTATATATTCAAACCAGTTAGCTTTTTTATTTTTTTGATACAGATTCTATTTTTGGTCATTTTCACGCAACATCTTTATTTTTCACTTTATCTGCCTATTTAGACTTCTCAAATTCCCATCATTTCACATTTCTAATGACTTTTCTTTTTTTTTTCATTATTTTAAACTCAACAGTAATAATTACTTAACAGTAATAAAAAGTTTTGTATGACCTCATTTCACCGGGCGAAATTTTTAGGTACCGTAACTCAATAACAAATATTTTTCAGACATGTTTGAGTGTTTTTGTTTCCTTATTTCAGGCTCTAGAATTAATATCCAAATTATTTCCCTTCCTTCCTGAATCATTCTGTATATAATTTACTTTTTTACATTATCTTTGATGATGATTTTCATGGGTAATAAAAAAATTATATTAATAATAAATTAATTCACTAAATTATTAATTAAACAATTTGCATCATAATTAACATAAAAATAAAACGTGGGTAAACCCATGTGAAGAATACAGAACAATTAGTTTAACTAATCATGCATCAAAAATCTTAACTAGAATTCTATACAGAAGAATTGAGAGGAGAGTGGAAGAAGTGTTAGGAGAAGACCAATTTGGTTTCAGGAAAAGTATAGGGACAAGGGAAGCAATTTTAGAAGATTAATAGTAGAAGGAAGATTAAAGAAAAACAAACCAACATACTTGGCGTTTATAGACCTAGAAAAGGCATTCTATAACGTAGACTGGAATAAAATGTACAGCATTTTAAAAAAATATAGGGTTCAAATACAGAGATATAAGAACAATTCCTAACATGTACAGGAACCAAACAGCAACAGTAATAATTGAAGAACATACGAAAGAAGGCGAAATAAAAAAGGGAGTCTCACAAGGATGTTCCATATCCCCGTTACTTTTTAATCTTTACATAGGACTAACAGTTAATGATGTTAAAGAACAATTTAGATTCGGAGTAACGGTACAAGGTGAAAATATAAATATGCTACGATTTGCTGATGATATAGTAATTCTAGGTGAGAGTATAGTAGTTCTAGGTTGAATTTAGAAGAAACAATTAAATATATTTTGTTTACATTAAAAATTAATTTAAATATCTGGAAACGATTTTTGAAAGTATATGTTTGTAGTGTCGCTTTATGGAAGTGAAACTTGGACGATCGGAGTACCTGAGAAGAAAAGATTAGAAGCTTTTGAAATGTGGTGCTATAGAAGAATGTTAAAAATCAGATGGATGGATAAAGTGACAAATGAAGAGGTGTTGCGGCAAATAGATGTAGAAGGAAGCATTTGGAAAAATATAGCTAAAAGAAGAGACAGACTTATAGGCCACATATTAAGGCATACTGGAATAGTCGCTTTTATATTGGAAGGACAGGTAGAAGGAAAAAAAATTGTGTAGGCAGGCAACGTAGTATAATTGTGTAATTCTGTCTTCTTTTAAGTAGATATTTATAGTCTCTTCTAATTTTAATATCATCAGACAAATATTCTGCACGTCATCTTCTAAAAATAGTATCTGATTTACGAATGTCGGATAATTTAATGCACTTCAATGTACAAATTTTAAAAAAATCAAAAAACCAAGATTTAGACAATGTTTTTCAACCTTGCCTTCTATTCTAAGTAAAACCTAACAAGGGGTTGTTTTTTCAGGTTTTGCGTAGAACTCAAACAAAAAATATTACATCGTATTTTTCATGCACTACATTTACGTATTATAAATATAATAGTTATTTTATTACTTCTATTTGATAATTATCATTAAAATTAATATTAAGCACGCTTACGAATTATTCGATTAATTTATTTAAGAAGAGAATTTCATCGTATTACATACATTTTTGTATAATATGGCTATAAATACATAAATGCCCCAGTTATTATATTGTTAAAATCTAATTTATGACCTCATAAAACTTCGTATTACAAGTGCCATAAATCCGCTAGTTGAAGAATGTAAAAGCATCTACTTATAAAACAATAAATAATTATAAAGATTAAGTTTTAAAAGTAATAAAACAAATCCATAATATTTGTTTTTTTTTAAATCTGATCTGGACACTACATGACTTCCTTGTACGCCTATTAATTTTATATACACATTTTTTTTTTAAATGATAAGTACACTAAATTTTGTTTCATTAATAACGTCTGATATTTTATTCATTTTTTTTATTGTTATTGAATTATTATTTATCGTAATTTTTTTTTACATCAGAGGTTAACAATTATTTTTTTTTTTTGTCTTCAGTCATTTGACTGGTTTGATGTAGCTCTCCATAATTCCCTATCTAGCGCTAGTAGTTTAATTTCGGTATATCCCCTACATCCTACATCCCTAACAATTTGTTTTACATATCCCAAACGTTGCCTGCCTACACAATTTTTTTTCCTTCTACCTGTCCTTCCAATATAAAAGCGACTATTCCAGCATGCCTTAATATGTGGCCTATAAGTCTGTCTCTTCTTTTAGCTATATTTTTCCAAATGCTTCCTTCTACATCTATTTGCCGCAACACCTCTTCATTTGTCACTTTATCCATCCATCTGATTTTTAACATTCTTCTATGCACCACATTTCAAAAGCTTCTAATCTTTTCTTCTCAGGTACTCCGATCGTCCAAGTTTCACTTCCATAAAGCGACACTACAAACATATACTTTCAAAAATCGTTTCCAGATATTTAAATTAATTTTTAATGTAAACAAAATATATTTAATTGTTTCTTCTAAATTCAACCTAGAACTACTATACTCTCACCTAGAATTACTATATCATCAGCAAATCGTAGCATATTTATATTTTCACCTTGTACCGTTACTCCGAATCTAAATTGTTCTTTAACATCATTAACTGTTAGTCCTATGTAAAGATTAAAAAGTAACGGGGATATGGAACATCCTTGTGAGACTCCCTTTTTTATTTCGCCTTCTTTCGTATGTTCTTCAATTATTACTGTTGCTGTTTGGTTCCTGTACATGTTAGGAATTGTTCTTATATCTCTGTATTTGAACCCTATATTTTTTTAAAATGCTGAACATTTTATTCCAGTCTACGTTATAGAATGCCTTTTCTAGGTCTATAAACGCCAAGTATGTTGGTTTGTTTTTCTTTAATCTTCCTTCTACTATTAATCTTCTAAAATTGCTTCCCTTGTCCCTATACTTTTCCTGAAACCAAATTGGTCTTCTCCTAACACTTCTTCCACTCTCCTCTCAATTCTTCTGTATAGAATTGAGTTATGACTTGTTAAACTAATTGTTCTGTATTCTTTACATTTATCTGCTCCTGCTTTCTTTGGTATCATGACTATAACACTTTTTTTGAAGTCTGACGGAACTTCCCCTTTTTCATAAATATTACACACCAGTTTGTATAATCTATCAATCGCTTCTTCATCTGCACAGCGCAGTAATGCTACAGCAATTCCGTTTATTCCAGGAGCCTTCTGCCATTCAAATCTTTTAATGCTCTCTTAAATTCAGATCTCAGTTTTGTTTCTCCCATTTCATCCTCTTAAAGTCCTATCCTACTTTTAGATAGACATGATGACTTATTTTTTCAACGCTGAATCCGTTGTTCGGAAATTCTCGAACCCCTGCAAGATAAGTCTTCCGATCAGCAAAATCTTCATGGAATAACACACTTTAAGCTAAATTCTCTTTGAATTGTAATCATAGAATGCTTTTGAAAAGCATTTGGACTGGGTACGTGCGATGAGAAGTTGAGCAAACCAAAATGAGCACTGAAAACGGCAGGAGAGTGGTAAGCGGAAGCGATGACCCTACTCTTCTCGCCCCTCCATTGATAGCGCTACAGGTGATCAAAAAGTGGGAGATTTTAGTATAATAATTATTAAAAAAAATAAATCAGAATCAATCTATTGACCTCTTCATTATTACTTAGTGATTAATTACAGGAAAATAATTTACTACTCTCCACAACAAATAATAAATTTTTATCGTATAATAGAAATCGATTTGGTCGTAAAATGTTACCAAGTAAAGATAATTACAAATGTAAAACAAATGTAATGCAATTAATATACAGTAGAAATCTCTTCAATTAGCTTTTCTCGTCCAGTATAATCGTTTTTAAACAATCAATCACAGCGCGTTTCAGTGATTTCAAAATAAAGAACGATTAAAATAAAATACATGACTTTAGAGAAATTATAAGCATTTTCAAATTATAATTAATTAACAAATACATAAAAATAATTTATAATGATAATATGCTATTGTAACTCATATAGCACTAGCGAAGCCGCACTGGGGGAAGCTAATTATGTAAAAAGATTATTAATCGACAAATTTCTATTTCGTTTAAAATTCACCAGCTATACTTGTTACACATTTTTGCTGTTATATTTCTTCTCCAATTTTATCAATTTTCTTCACTGACTTTTCAATTAAGACACGATAACTTTTATTTTTCTCTGTTGATGTGTTGTCTTCACAAGAATATTATGATTTTTCTAAAAGCTGAAAGATTTGTTTCATGATTACACATTGAATTACTGCTTCTGAATCACCAGCTTCAACTAAATTTTTTGTTACATTTAAGGTTTTTCCACATCTCCTTCACAAATTATTATTCAGATTTTCGTTAATATTTTGAGTAGTATTTTCAGATAAAAGTAATATACAAGCATTTAACTCACCGGGTTAGTCAAGTGGTAAACACGTCGTCGTAAATCAACTGATTTCGAAGTCGTGAGTTCTCGGGTTGAAATATTAATAAAGGTAGTTGCTTTCATTCGGATTTGAATACAAGATCGCATATATCAATATTTTTGGTTGTTGGGTTTAAATTAATCACACAACTCAGGAATGGTCGAACTGAATTTGTTCAAGATTACACATTTACAGTACAGTTATATACACTGACAAGTTGCGCTAATGACTTTAATTGTAGATGAGACTATAAATAAACATTTTACAATAAAATACAAGCATTTACAATAAATAATAATAAATAAATTATAAAGAATAAATTCAAGAATTTATAATGATCACATTTTTTTTTCTGATAGCAATCATCATCATATGGTTATTTGTGATGAAACAGGTCTCTTACATCATGCTTAAATTTTAAAATTCTGATAACTCCAATTTGATTTTGTGTTTCCTATAATATTTACTCATTTTCCCCTCTGTTTTTATTATTACTGTTTATAATCTAGCCAATTAATTAGATTTCTTATTCTAAACTATTCTGATTGAGATTCTACCCTCGATGACTCTAGTTATTTCGAAAATCTGAACAGTTTTGTATATTCAGAATCCAAAGTAGATAAATATGGGGGAGGGATCGAAATACGAAGAAAAATTATCTTGGGGATGAGGCGCTTATAAAGTTGTTAACTATTTGGAAAGATAGGGCAATCATGAGGAATATAAAGCTAAGGCTGCTTTAGCTACTAGTCTTCACAGTAGAATGGCGGAAAAACCACCGGGTTGATACAGCGGTGAACTCGTCATCGCAAATCAGCTGATTTCAAAGTAGAAAGTTCTAAGGATTAAATCGTTATTTTTATACGGATTTGAATACTAGATCGTGGTCCGGTTAAGTAATTCCTTACAGTGGTTCCGGAGGCTAAACAAAAAAAAACGAAAAGCAGAACGACGTAGTTTTTGCTCGATTGGGTATAGTGTGAAACAATAAAACGCTTGTTTAACAAATTAATGCTTCACGGATACTTCCCGGTATGTTGGAAGAGGGTATTGTAAAGAAGGAAACAAGAATCCCGTTGATACGTCGTCGTATAGGCCCTTGATGCTGCTGCCATTTATTGGTCTTCGAAAAAGTTCTGTACCTGCGTATAAATGAGAGGTCGATCTCACAACGCTTATTTACGGAAAACCATTACGGGTTTCGTCCTGGAAAGGAAACCGACTATGAGTACCACACTCATCATGTGGAGCATACTCCACATGATGAGTGTGGTAAGAGCTAGCGAGGAGGAATATGTCCGGAAAATTTTCCTGAACATATCCAGTGAGTTTAATAACCTGTGGTGACCTTCTGTCCTTTATCAATTACGAAAGAGATAATGTACTGTTAGTGAATTGCGAGTTATGTCCTCACGGCAGCGTGTTGGATCAATTGTTGGTGGTGGAATTTGATTCCCTTCTACGGCTGAGATTATCCGGCGGGTGTCTCATCGTGGCTTATGCCGAAGATGGGTTCTTGCTGGTCGAAGGAAGGTTACTTGAGTTGTGGGGTCATCAACATAAGATGCTGTTCAGCCAGAGAAGACAACGATGATGCTTCTTAAACGCTGTTTGGCATTGAGGCGTCAGGTTCGTGTTTCGATATCAGGACTCCGTATTAAATATGTTCAAGTTCAAAAGTATCTCGGGGTGTTTCTTGACGAGAAATTGCAGATCAAGTAGCACTTTGATTATATTGCCGTCAAGTCTTTTTTGGTATTCGACGAGAGGTCAATCATGATGGAGGTCTTAATTTTAAGACTATAATTATCCTTTATAAGGGCGTGTATGAAGCAATTATGTTATATGCGGCGCCTCTTTGGATGGTATCGATCCCGATACTGTTAAAATTTAAAAGCTATCGGGATATATTGTTAAGAACTCTACGCCTTATATTAATAATGGTAACGGGAGTTTACCGTACTATTTCACGGGAAGCAATCCTTGTGATTGCAGGCGTGAATCCGATAGATAAATTTAATTGCGTCAGAAAAGCAGCAGCGTTATGTTTCTAAGAAGTCAGGTGAATTACCTTCAGAAAAAATTAGCGAGATAGAACGGCACGGCAATTCTTTATGTTAGGCCAGATGTGATGAGGCAGTGGGTGGACGTTATACGCATGATCTTTTTCCATATGTTGTTGATTTGCGGGGCGCCTATTGAGTTCACCCTAAAACGTATGTGATGCAGTTTCTTTCTGATCATGGAGTCTTCCGAGACAGACTCCTGCGATTTGACCTGGTGAATTCAGGTGTGTGTCAAAATTGTGGAGAACAAGATGAAGCACATCAAGTACTTTACGAATGCGCACAATACGAACTTCTGGCACGGAGACTATTTGTCGGCTCGACGTTATCGGGTGAGAATTGAAAAACCCGGGCCGAATGAGTAATCTTTGAAAACTTCAACGGGCACCTGGCAACAGTACAGATTGCCGAGGTAATTTAGGGTTCCGTTTGGTTTTTCCTGTGTTTTGGCTTTGTTTTTTGTGTTATAAGGTTTAATGTTCGTTATGTTTTGTTCGTTCAGTTTTATTCTTATTTCTTGCTTTGTGTTATGTTATGGTTGCGTGTTGAACTCAACTTTTAATCTATCAGGTAGGCCGGCCTCCGTGGCGCGAGTATTAGTGTCACGTCCTTTCATCCGGAGGTCCCGGGTTCGATTCCCGGTCAGGCATGGCATTTTCCACACACACTACAAATCATCATCACATCCTCTGTAACAATACCTAACGATGAACCCGAACGTAACACAAAAAACCTATCGGGTAGGTAGTTGCGTTTTTAATTTCAGTTCCTTCATGTCGTTCCGTATTTTTAAAGATTCGATATAGATGTGTTTTGTTTTAATGAGTTCATTTCCTAATAGCACACCGATGGAAATATCAAATGGGGTATTCGCATCGTGGGTATCCTGACTTTTATGTATGTTGTTTCTCTTTTTACTATATTCCTACATCATTTCAGCTTCTCTCTCTTTCTTTCATTCAATCATTGTGTCTTAATTTGTTTTTTTTTTTTTTTTTTCATTTTGTGGTACTAAAATTATTTATTGCAAAAACCGACAAAGGGTTATAACTTTCTCGGCTTCACCTTTGACCAATCTTTAATTCAAGTTACATCACAGGGTTTTTAAATATTAGATAATTAAGTGTGCAATATTTGGAGTATAATTACGAAAAAAATCAAAATATTCAGTAAAAGAATTTGGATCCAGTTTGATTCCCTTTATCCAATGACGCTTTATGTTAAAGATTATGCAGTATTTAAAGTATAATTAAGAATAAATTGATCAAGTGACTTATCAACAAATCTATACTGTGTTTAGAATATAATTATTATTCTTAAAAAATCAAAACATTGGAGTAAATAAAACATAACAATTTTATTAA
The DNA here is from genome assembly GCF_047948215.1 of Lycorma delicatula. NCBI lineage: Eukaryota > Metazoa > Arthropoda > Insecta > Hemiptera > Fulgoridae > Lycorma > Lycorma delicatula. The sequence continues at coordinate 44,254,560 of NC_134466.1, forward strand.
ACAAATTTTTGCTAAATTTAGATTTAAACCACTGGCATTTAAAAATTTCAAACAATATAAAACTGGTGAAATATAAATAATGAACAAGTTAAATTTAAATATAATGACTAGGTTAAAAAAATAATAAATTTAAACTGAATTGTTCAAAATTCATAATTTAATTAAAAATACGAGTACATTTAGATTTATTACCAAAATAAGTTTTTTATTTAGAAGTAGCCTACAATAGCAATATAATTCAATTTATTTTATTAAAACAATACATGGCAGATATAAAATTGATTACGTATAAAACTACTCACTGTTATTGAAAAAAATAGAAAATTGAAATTAATTTTAACAAATTATACAGCGCGGAACCTCAGAAAGATGGAACCACTTAAACAACTCCTCAACCATTAAACATAAAAAAATAAAATACGGCAATTGATTTTATCTAAAAACGATTAATATTTATTATGAAACCTGCTCTTCCAAGCCCCCAATTAGTGACGAGGGGGAGGATAATTAAACTATATTAAATGGAAGGAATAGAGTTATGACAAATCATTTTAAAAGACATTGAAAATCAAAAATTATAACGTTTAAATATTTTTTACTACAACCCTAACCAAAATACTGGGGATGTAATATTTTTTCACAGCTAATATCACTAGCGGTCCCTATAATACTCCTCAAACAGTAATCTCATAAAATAGATCGCTTCGTAGCAGAAGCATTTGCTAAATTTTATTTTTTTGATTTTTCATATTTGAGAAATTATTAGAGTAGACCATTTTTATAAAAAAAATAATGAAAAAACTATCTTAGGGTCTTATTCAAAGATTTTTACGTAAACATTTTTGTTTTTCAATAGCCTTTAAAATTATGTCACAACTCTACGATTTCCATATAGATCTCGAGTTGCAATCCTCTGGGGATCTCTTAAATGCTTGCGGTGCTCTTACCAAATACATAGTTTTGAAATAAGAGCCATATTCTATGATTAACTTGAATTCAAACGTTTTCTATTTAAGTAGTTTAATATTTATTGAATAAATTTTTTAGTTACTATAATTCTACAATGGTCATAGAGAGATACGGACAAAGTACTATTAGTAATTACCGGAACAAGTGAAGTGAAAAGGTTAAAAAAGAATTTTAATAAATGAAAAAGGAAAAATAAATTGAAAAATATAAAAATCTTAGAACTAAAATTCAGTTATAAAATATATAATTTAAATGTGAGGGCACTTCTCACGTTTTGAATCAGAGAATAGAATAATAAAAACAATTATAAAGCAAATATTAAAAACCACGACTGCCACAATATAAAAAATTGACTAAAAAAAAAAAAAAAGGTGTGGAAATAAAGGAATAAATCTCGTTAAATGAAAGGAAGGTGGACGCATCGTTTGATCACGCCCTTTGAGCTGTGGGCCAGGAAGAAGTTTGGCGAACTGGGATTCTGGTTGTCACAATTCCTGACCGGCCATGGAGTCTTTCGTTCATACCTGTGTGGACGAAGAAGAGCTGAATACCCCTTCTGCCCGTACTTTTTTTTCCTGTTTAGCCTCCGGTAACTACCGTTTAGGTAATTCTTCAGAGGATGAATGAGGATGATATGTATTAGTGTAAATGAAGTGTAGTCTTGTACATTCTCAGTTCGACCATTCCTGAGATATGTGGCTAATTGAAACCCAACCATCAAAGAACACCGGTATCCACGATCTAGTATTCAAATCCGTGTAAAAATAACTGGCTTTACTAGGACTTGAACGCTGTAACTCTCGACTTCCAAATCAGCTGATTTGGGAAGACGTGTTAACCACTAGACCAACCCGGTGTGTTCTTCTGCCCGTACTATCAAGGCGTAGACACATCAGAGCACGTGATATTCCAGTGCCCGCGATGAGACGGTGAACGCCACGACTGTGCTCCCATAACTGGATATCTCGGGGTAGGGACCATCATTGGAACGATGCTACGCAGTCCGGTGGACTTCGACATTATGACGGAATTTGTTTCGGGAATACTTCAAATCAAATATCCGGAAGCGAGTGGGTGAGAGACAGTTCCGTATGGAGCTACCGTTCGCCCGTGCTTGCACGGGTGGGTGATGGTGATGAGGTGCGGGGATTCTCGAGCCCTTGAGCTAAAAGACGGTGTCTCGGCGGGGCCGCTCCTTCAGGGGTGTCCTCGTTAGAGGTAAAGCGCAAAGGATCGAGTCCCGGTTGCTGGATGATGGAGACCAGGAACGGCATAGCCGACCTGGCGTTTCCCCAATCTGGCGACTAGAGGGGAAGGCACCTCCCAGAACCGGGTTATTGCTTAATGGGTCCGGTTTCGGGAGGCAGTTTTAAAATTAGAAAAACAAAACTAAAACAAAGAAAACCAACGTTATGCAGTATATCTATATATATCAAAATGTTAAGTTCGTTTGTGTACGGCTTCAAAAACTCAAAATGTTCTGCACTGATTGAGCTCAAATTTTAGCACGATATATAACCCTCATCAAAGATTATTTACCCCAACTTCTATCTATTTTTAATTTGTACATTTTTAATTTGGAAATGTAAACAAAGGAAAACCAATCAGATCAATGCAAAATGGCCGCTGTCAAACACAACGACCAAATTTCTTTGAATTATATTTAACAGCTAAAACATCTGTATTTTATTTTTAAAAAAACACGATAAAAAAATTTTAGCACGATATATAACCCGCATCAAAGATTGTTTTCATCTATTTTTAATAAATATATCTATCTATTTTTAATTTGTACAGTTTTTTTAATAAATAAGAGGCTAATATAAATCAGATGTAAATGTAAACAAAGGAAAACCAATCAGATCAATGCAAGATGGCCGCTGTCAAACACAACGACCAATGACAAAGAGCCCGTATGGCCGTTGCCAATGTAAACAAAATCACAAGTGATTAAGTAACAAATTTATTTGAATTATATTTAACAACTAAAATATCTGTATTTTATTAAAAAAAAACAAAAAAAAACACCAAAACAAAATGAAAAGCCACCAAGAAGGATGACTTACAGTAAATAAATTAAAACACCCTACTTTCTTATAGCCCAGATAGACTTAAGACTATGCAACCAAAAAACGACGAAATAACCAAATACACAGAAAATAATATTCCTACATAATGACCAAAAAATTAATGATTTATAGCGTATGAAAATGCCATGCCTAACCGGGATTCCAACTCGGAACCACCGGATTAAAGTTCGAGACGTTACCACTCGGCCTTGAGCTGCTATGGTAGAACAAACATACAAACATAAAACCCTTTACATTACATTTTTTTGGCAAACATGAAAAAAGAAAATTATTTCTTATTTATCACTACCAGACCTGGAAATGCTTCCCTATTGCTAGATTTGTATATATATACATATACTAGCATCCCAGTCGCGGCTTCGCTCACTACATATGTTTAAATTCCTTTCCCGTCGCAGTCAACTGTTTTTTTATTTTATGTTTTTTATTGAAGTAACCCAGAGGTTGGTGCAGCCAATCGTGTCACATATACAGTAATAATGGCAGGGGCCGTGTTGGTAGACTCATCGTCGCACTTCTTAAAAAATTGAAACCCAGTAAAACCCGAACACGGTTTTTAGATATTTTGTCGCTGACGTTCATCACGCTGTTTTCGAGATTCTGCTGTTCTGATTCGTTGAGCTGTGTTTCTTGCTGCACCACATGCGTCGTGCATCTTTGCTGCACGCATTGTTAAGGTTACATTTTTTCCGCGGCATTATATTGAAATTGAAAAAAAATTGATAATTTATTATTTAAATAAATAAATTAGATCAAAATTAATGAATGAATTAATTAACAGACAAAAAGGTTATCTATAAAGTTTTATGTTATTATTATTTTTCTGTTAAAAATTATAATAATGTCTAAACGATAGACTGCACAATTATAACACAATACACAGTATAATTATAAAAATCATTCACGAAAAATTAAAATAGTACGGTTATGTCGTGAACATAAACAAATATAACCGTGGAATAGAATGTATTATCTAGAAATCGAAACAACGCCATCTACCGGATGTCTACGCAACCTAGATATCAAACGATGTTAGAGAATTGTATCGATGAATTAACTTACACCGCCATCTATTAGGAATTCATAGAACTAACCAATAAATACACACTATTGTCGTATAAAAACATTTAATTTGCAATTATAAATATTGAGGCCAATAATTGAGATAGAAACTATCCTATCTTTTAAGTTGGACCAAATTACAAATAGTTACCAAATTTGATCAAAATCGATTCAGTAGTTTCGGAGTTTACCCCAAACATACATCGTGACACGAGATTTTTATATATATGATGTACACAGATGTACACATGATGTGAACATAATTGAAAGTTTGATAAAACATTAACAAAATGAACATTACGTAATTACACATAATTAACCTTTCCCTTTCTCCCTTTCCCCCCATTTATTCCACCTTCCCTTTCCATCACCATTTCTCATTCCCTTGTTTTCTTTTAACCCTTCCTCTTTTCCTATTCACTTTTGCATATATTTTTTCCCGTTTCCCTCTTTTTTCTTATTCTATTTTCCCGTTTACCTTTTTCGATTTTTCCCTTTCTCCCTTTTTCCCCTCACGTAAATCGCTCCAGTTGTTTTTTTTAGTCTATAGAGTACACACACATATCGGAAAAATTGAAATGGAATCGTAAACTATTTAGTATAGCGTGTGTTACTGTTACGCCCAACAGATAGAGATGTTTTTCAAAAAAATCTTGATTTTACAAGTATATAAATAATAGGAAAATAAAAACGCGCGCGTATTCTAATGCAACGTTGTGTCAAAATTTCAAAGCAATCGGTGAAGAACTTTCGGAGATTTAAGATTTTAAACAAACTAACATTTACATTTTTATTCATATAAATTATAATCTTTGTAATCCTCTATTTAAACAAGATACTTTTTTTTGTTTTACCAGATTTACTTTCATACTGCTTTGAATATTATGGGTAAAAATTATAGTGATATCTGGACAAAGAAAGACGAAACAGAGAGAAAGAAAAACTGCAAGATACCTCTACAACTATATGTTTTGAAGTGTTATTTGTTACTTATAAATGTAGACGAAAAATAAAAATGTAAAAAATGTTCTTCTCTAAATAAATTAAAATATTTTGCATAACTTCGTTTAGAACAAGAAACTTTTTATATTTAAAATAATGACTAAAACTCTTGCTATTAAAATTATTATAAACAGTACTTGTTAAACAAAACTAAATTAAATAGCAGTTTGAAATACTTAAACTATTTAAAATTCCAGGATAAAATGTGAACAAGTTTATTCAGTACACAAAACAATTTAAAACATTACACAATGACCATCGGTCAGCAATTCATCAATTTACCGCAAATGGAATGCTTTGTACTGTTATTAATTTATTTAACGAAATGAATACAATATAATTAAATTAACTGCAAAACGTTGAATATTTAAATCGTTAATAATTACAGTTCTTTCTACTACTTTCATTACAGTGTAGTTAAATTTTACTACATTAATTATTAATTATTTGCATCAAAACAATCCATTATAAATGAAGATTAAAATTTAAAAATATTCAAAATGATCTACATAAATAAAAATCAAAATGTTCGTTTGTTCAAAATCTTAAATCTTCCAAAGTTATTCACCGATTGCTTTGAAATTTTGACACAACGTTGTATTCGAATACGCGCGCGTTTTTATATACCTACTAAATACGTTTATATATACGAGGGCTATTCAGAAAGTAAGGAACGTTTTGGAATTTTTAAAAACCAAGTACAAGAAAAACCTTTTATTATATACGTGTGAAAGAGGGACTAAAATACTACTTTTTAACATAATCACCGTACAAACTCAGGCAATTATCATAGCGGTGGACAAGCTTTGAAATTCCTGTGTCATAGAATTCTTCCGCCTGTGATCTCAACCACTCAGTGACGCACCCATCTTGCACAAAATTTGTGGTAGCCTAGCTTCTGTGAAACAATTTCAAACAATAAAGTCCGTGAAACTTGTGGGAAACATAGAGAAAGCTCAGTTATTGTGAAACGGCGGTTTTCACAATACTTTTTGTCAACTTTGGAGACCAGATCGTAAGTCACAATGCTCGGACGTCCACTCTTCTCTTTATCGTGAACGTTTGTTCGGCCGTTTTTAAACTGAATGCACCGCTTGCTGACAGAACTTTCACTCATTACGTTGTTCCCGTACACTTCACACAGTTCCCGATGAATTTCTATTGGTTTTAAGGTTTTTGCCAACAAAAAACGAATCACAGACCGCACCTCAAAACTGACGGGATTTTCGATTGCAGCACACATTTCAAATTTGTACATAAAAAAAAAAAACGGGCAGTGCGGAGATGTTCCCGTTGTTACGGCTGGACGTTGACTGAGGTGCCGAGCACGAGGACACCAATATATACGCGATTGGCGTGCACCTGGCGGCGTCAGGTGGAAACGTTCCTTACTTTCTGAATAGCCCTCATATGTTATACGTATAATATAGCTAATATGTTACACTTGTAACAGGTAAAAATATCCTTTATTTACAAAAAACAACGCTATCTATTGGACGTAAAACAACAAACGCTATAATAATATTTTACGATTCCATTTAAATATTTCCGATATGTGTGTCCACTATAGACTAAAAAACTACTGGACCGATTTAGGCGCGGAAAAAAGGGAGAAAGGAAGAAATCGGAAAAGGGAAAAAGAAAGAATAAGAAAATGGAATAAAGGTGAAAACGGGGAAAGGAACAAAATCAAAAGGGGAAAGATGAAGGGAAAAAGGGAAAGAGAAATAGGGGTATGAAAGGGGGGTATGAAAGGGGGAGGATAAGGGTAAATAGGAAAGGGTAAAATGGCGGAAAGAAAATATGGTAAAAATGAAAATGGGGAAAAGTAAAAGGTGAAAGGGAAAGGGTAAAACGGCAAGGTTAAATTTTGTGAAGTTCCATAATGTTCATTTTGTTAATGTTTTATCAAACCTTCAGTTGTGTTCATTTAGCCTATATATATATATATATGCATATTCAAATCTAGCAATAGCGAAGCATTGCCGGGTATGCTACCAATAAATAAAAAAGTTAATTATTTAACAAATAACAATGAAACAAAAAATAAGACTTCAATATCTATTCATAGAGAATGTCTAGTATATTTTGCACACATCTTCTGAATATAAACTTCCTACGAGTAACGTAAGAATAAATCCAAATAAGTGTTTCTGATATCACAGAAAGTCCATTATTTCCACTTACCTTAAATATCATAACAGACGAATATCATAAAAGAAACTTTCAATGCTTACAAATTATATTATTTTTATTATCACGAGTAATATAGTTAGGTCAGCTATATTAAAGGGAAAAATCGTGTCAAATATGGGATACGTTTTTTTTGCAAATCTTTACGTTTTAAGGTCCAACTAGTTCATCTAGACCAACAGGATTGACCGAAAAGATTTTCTTCAAATTTTACTCAAACGTTTTTAAATACAGGTTGTTGTTCATGTTATATATATATTTTTTTAATTTTGTTTAGTTGGTAGAAGGATATACCGACAAAAACAGATTCGATTTTCTTCACAGTTAGTATACAATTAAAGCAAATCTGTTACCTACAATTCGTATATAAATAACCAAAATCTTTTTTTAATAAATCATCCCCTCCTATTAAAACTTAAATATATGGTTTTTTCTTCGGCTTAAATATTCTTAAAAAAAGTATTAAATGTTTCTACTTCTATAAAGAGCTATCAAGAAATATTTAATTTTTTTTTTTTAAATTGTACACCCAGGACCTTAACTGCAGAACAGTTTTTTTGGAAATTTTCTTTTCCTTATTTTAATTTTCATTGAAGAGGATGTTAGATTTAGAAAAAACTGTACTTAAATCCATTAAGTTAACCTGTACATGAATATTTGTGAAAAACTTTTTTTATATGTTCCCCGCCTCTAAAGTGTATAATATTTAGTTTTTTGGCTCTAACTTTTAAAATTTATTTATTACTTCCTTGTACGATGTGACTGCCAAAAATTTCGGTTTTCAGATTTCTATGGAAATACCATTTTGACCATTCTTGAATCCATTTTTACTAGTTTCAGTGTGACATCTGTACATACGTACGTACATATCTCTCATAACTAAAAAAAAATTAGCCGTAAAATGTTGAAATTTTGGATTTAGGACTGCTGTAATATCTACTTATGCACCTCCCCTTTTGATTACAATCGAATGAACCAAAGTGTCCAAACAAACCCAAAATCCAAAAAAAATTGGATTTTTCTTAAATGCAGTAATAATCCCTCATTAAGAGCTTTTCAATAATATATCATAAGTGGTACTTATTTTTATTTGTTCCATAGTTATAGCCAAATAAAATTTTAATTAATAAAATATTTGAATCTTAGAAGAGGAAAGTACATCGGTTCAAATCGACTTCATCTCATTTTCTTTTAATTTAAATATATTGATTTATTAATAATTATTAATCTGTAATTGTAAAAAAAAAATTACAATAAATAATAATTCCAATTATAACAATAAAAAAATATGAAATAACATCAGAAGTTATTAGTAAAATAAAACTGATGTAAATTTCATTTAAAAAAAAAAATGCTATATGTAATTTAATAGGGGTATAAGGAAGTAATGTGGCATCCACATCAATTTTTTTTAATATTTTGAGTTATGATTTACAAAAAATAATTTATATTACCTTAAAAAATAGTTGCTAAAGAATCAAAAAATGAAAAAAAATATAATTTTTTTTTTAGTTAAAATTTGAATTATGATTACTCCCCTTAACACGCGCGCGCGCATACTCACACCTACGCGTGCTTGTTTATTATACAGAAATAATATTTTGACAGATTCCCTTTTTTCAGATTTTAATATATTTAAAACCATTTCAAAAATACAGAACACAAAAAATAAAAAAAAAGTTTAGACGTAATATTTCTTTAATAAATTATTGTCCTACAAAAAAGTTACACGTATTGATGAAGTACACGTTATTAAACGTAAAAATAAATTTATTTTTTATGTTTTACTATTAAAAAACAAAATAAAAAAATAAATTTTTTACAATTCAGTCAGTAACGTGAATGCTTAGTCACGTTTTTCAATTTTAGGGGTCCGTGTAATATACTTAAAATATCTTCCATTCCAGTCTTCAACAGCGGAAAGCTCACTTAATTCAATATTATAAGATTTTCGGGCCAATTTAACTCTCCAAGCACGTTTACAATTCATATAACCTTAGCTTCGAACCGCAGGTAACCCTAAGGTAAATGAATAAGATGCAAAATCTATCTTCATGAATAATTGCGTACAGAAAGAAAATTAACTTATAAAGCTATGTATAAATATATTACATCATATGACAATAACTAATAAGATATTTCGGTATAAAATATATATAGAATAAAAGAGAATGAAATATAGAGTTTAATAAAAATAAAACATAAATCTTTACTGAAATACATTTTATAGTCCTCTTTTTTAATCCAAAATCAATTTTTATAGCCCATATACTATTCTCATTTTTTATTACTATTATTAACTTTATTTATTATTATTAATAGAATTCATAAAATATAAAGAGTGTGTCACGAAGTTCTCCCGAGACTTGCATAACCTATCCTACTCTAGTCAGTTCCAGTAATCTTACTATAGTCATCTAATCATGTCTTCTGTAGCCTTTCTCCTTTTCATTATGGGTGTAAAAAAATTCATTAAAAAAATATATACAACTATTCCTATTTCTAGATTCTTAATTCTTATTTAAATTAAACTTTTTATAACTAGTAAAAAGATTTTACCAACCATTTCGACGTTACTGGACTTTAATTTGGTTCTGAATCATTAAAGTATAATTTAGAAGCGATATTTATAGAAAATTAAATCAAAATATTTTTTTATTACTTTATTGTTTTACGTAGTTTTTTATTTCAGATTCCATGTAATTTAATAAGTTTTAAAAATAAATAAAAATATTCAGTAAAAGAACAAATTTAATATATTTTTAAATAATTTCAAAACAGTAATATAGATAAATATTACATGTACATGAATTGATATACTACAAGAGATTAAAAAAGAATTATTATTTAAAATTTTCATAAAATGAAAATGCAGTCTCTCTCTCTCTCTCTCTCTCTCTCTCTCTCTCTCTCTATATATATATATATATATATATATATATATATATATATATAGAGGGGGAGAGAAAAATAAAAGTAAATCGATGGAAAAGCATTTAGTCTCTAGTATGCTTAATTTCAGTACTGAAGTATGTACATAACCGGTAAAGTACTTTAAAATAAATAAATATATATATATACATAAAAGGATTTTATTCAATAAAATCCAAATTATTTTTATCATACCTACTAGTTTATTAAAATATTATTACTATTTCTATAACAGTATTATTATTTTTTTTTTAATACGAAATCAGTTAGCACAATAATAATCATCCGAGCAGAGGGTTTATTTCACAAAAATATTATAAAATCCAAATTTTTCTGAATATTCCTCATTAACTTTGTATTTTTATTATTATTTTCTTTTTTAATTTAAGTGAAAACAAGGGGGTTAATTTTTGCGTCTGACAAAGTAGACATTATAAAGAAAACAAATCTATAATAATAATCTTAAAGATTAAAATAAGATGACGACAAAATTGTTATACTTATCTGGCGTTAGTAATTATTTTTTATTGTTGAAAAATATGATACATGAAAAAATTTGTAAAAATTCAAAAAATAAATATTTTTTAAAGTTTTTCTGCTGTCCCACCCACAAAATCACATCCCAAGAAAATTTACTGATGTCTACGTTTCCTACGGAAGAAACAAAAAAAAATCTGCTTAAAAATGTACAACTAATCAAAAGTTACCTAAGATGTATTTTTTTCCAGGAGGAGATGGAATTAAGATAAAATTCTATTTTAACATTATTATTGAAAGTTTAAATAAACAAAAAAATGTTATTTCACAAAATTTATATTTTTAAACTTTGATAGGTTTCCTTCCTTACCAATATTGCTCTCAAATTATGATATGGGTTACATACACTACTAATAAGTTTTGAAAAACAGGAAAAAAAATCGGTTAAAAAATATTAAATAAATAAAAGAATAGATTTTTTCCATTTTTGGGAAAGGTGGAAAAATATGTTCCCAGTTTTCTTTTTAAGTGTAAAGGTAAGCATCCATGCTCAAAAGATAAGCTTAAAATAATAATATTTCAAAATTTTGAGAAAAAGTGCCCTCAAAGAAAGCTGTAGAACCAACCACACTCACTGGAGATACTGACCCCAAACCTTTACCAAAAATTTGTCCTATGTAAAATCTCGGTGCAAAATTTCATAAAAAATCAGTTTATCCAGTCAAAATTTAAGTTTCAAACACGACAACACATAAATACAATACGACAACACGTAAATACGTACGTGAGAAAATTAGCCCCCACTTTTTTTTTGTTTTTTGGGGTCCCTGGGTCGTGAAACGTCGAGAAATAAGATAAAACCATACCCCATTTTTTTGTCTGATTACCATACTCTCCTACTTGCAGCTAAAGAGCTATGCTGCCAAGTAAAATTAAAAATAAATTAAAGATTTACTTAATCGCCAGTACACTAACTGAATTCAATCAGCTGATTTGGAAGTCGAGAGTTACAGCGTTCAAGTCCTAGTAAAGCCAGTTATTTTTGCACGGATTTGAATACTAGATCGTGGATACCGGTTTTCTTCGGTGGTTGGGTTTCAATTAACCACACATCTCAGGAATGGTCAAACTGAGAATGTACAAGACTTCATTTACACTCATACACATCATCCTCATTCATCCTCTGAAGAATTATCTAAACGGTAGTTACCGGAGGCTAAACAGGAAAAAGAAAGAAAAGACTAACTGAATTTGCGTAACACAATTATAATAAAAGCATCGAGAAGACATTTGATTGCCGGTAATTAAGTTATGAAATTACAAAATATTACTTGATCAGGTATAAACTTAATATTTTAGTACATTTACTCATTAACGAAAATCATTTTAATTATAATCTGCTAGTTATGTTATATTACAGAAAAATACGTGACATATTAAATTATAATTAAAAATTAGCTATATATATATATATATATATATATATATATATGTATATATATGTTTTCAACCAGTTTTCCAGCTACTGTCTGGTCTGGGTGTGTGTGTATGTTAGGAAAATGCAATTACTGTTACCGGCTTGCTAGGCCTGACGTAGCGACAGATATAGTGCAATGTAAGTGTAAATATACCGGTAAATATATAGTCTGGAACAGACTCAGGTCAACCATTCCTGAGACGTGTAGAAAATTGAAACCCAATCACCAATAAACACCGGTATTTAAAGTCTAGAATTCAAATTTACATAAAATCGACTGCCTTTACAAGGACTCGAACTTTTGAATTGTTAACTTCGAAAATCAGCTGATTTTTAGCAGTTTGAAATAAAATAATTAAATGATTGTTCAAGATTAGAAAAAAATGTACAGTATTTAATATACAAAAGATATTAATTAAATAATGTATTTTATAAGGGTGATTAATGAAGAATGTAACAAACTTTCAGGATATGTCCTACTGGTGAAATTAAGAGAAGAATATAAAACAGGTTTGGAAACGGTTCGTTTGCGAGTATCGGCTAACGAAAGATTTTCCCCTAATTTCTTCGCCTTCGGTAAAATTATATCATCTTATAATTCTTGATACCGAAATGTAAATTTAGTGGATTTATATAAAATATTACCAAAAAATTGAGTAAAATAGGTCTCAGAAAATACTGGAATCGAAAAACATACTGTTTTATATTCGGCGTAAAATCTTTAATGGGTAATAAAATAAATGTTAAACAAAACTTCCGAAAAATGTGATAATGAATGAATTGATATAAAGATACTCCACACAAACTAAATACAAATGCAAGTGCTTCGAAATTTATCAAAAACATAATTATCAAAATGTGATAGATTTTAACTAGGTATTAAACGATACAAAATTTTTAGTAAAATAAAATAACGAATTAAATATTCAAAAAAATAATACAATCAAAATTTAGATAAAAATGTAAAACCATGTATTGAAATCTATCAAATAATTAGTTTCTTAGACGTCATTGAAGCTAATTAAAAATTAATTTTATCGAAATTTATTTGATATAATTTATTTCATAAGTTGGCAAACGTAACACCTGATTCCAACAACTATGTATTTTTTGTATTGCACTAGCTGCGGAGGGGGTGTCTAGACCCTCCGTGTGGGTTGCACTGGTGGGCGGCGTCTCAGAATGGGATTATTAGGTGTCCAAAATTGATTACTTTATGTAAAAATATTTTGTTTTTGAATGATGAAAATTGATATAACGAAAGTTAAATTAAAAATTGATGCTAACGAATCGTGATTTTTCGCTAGTGATCAATAAATTCTAGTGCTAAGCTAAGGGGGACGTACAACACAGATCCACATACAAATGCCCTTTAGTAGGATAGGAAAATATTTAAATAGTATATATATACAAAATATTATTAAAGTATAGAAACGGCTTCATATTTCAAAACTGAGGGATACTATGAGGTACAAGGTCTTCTGATCTGCCTCCTGTGGAGTATGATTATTGGTATTAATAAAAACATAATGCAAACAAAATCTCTAAATATTGCCGACTTGAAAATGCGATTAATTGTCGAATTTGTTCATATACCACCAGCAGATATGATTAAGTGAAAATATTTTGAAGATTTATTTTAGAATGTACGCTTTTAAAATTAATTAGGTAATTTAAACCGAATATAGTTAACTAAATTTTAAAATTTAATCTGTAATTGTGTTAAAACTATTAGTTATCTATATAAATAAAAATGTTCTCCGAATGTTCTTCACAGATTGCTTTAAAATATTGACTCAAAGCTGTAATCGAATTCGCGTGTGTTTTTATATACTTAAGATGTCACACCTGTGACGGGTAAAAACATGTTTTTTTTAGAAAAAACAAGGTTATCTGTGGGACGTAAGAGCAACACGCACTATACTAAATATTTTACGATTCCATTTCAATGTTTCCAATGTGTGTGTCCGCTATAGACTAAAAAACTGCTGGACCGACTTACGCGCGGGGAAAAAAGGATAAAAAGGGAAAAATCGGGAAAGATAAAAGAGAAGAAGATAAAAAGGGAAGAAGAAGGAAATAGAAAAAATAAAAAAAGGAAAACGTGGAAAGGGGAAAGGAGAAAAAGGAAAAGTGGAAGAGAAACGGGAAAGGAAAGGGGTATGAAGGGGAAACAGAACTTTCATACCCAAAATTTAAAGCGAATAATGAGGAATTGAAAATAGGAAAAAGAAATTGCGAAAGGGAAAGGGGAGGGGGAATGAGAGGGACCAGAAAAGGAGAAAAGGGAGAAAGTGAAAGGGGAGGGGGAATGGGAGGGAACGGAGAAGGGGAAAAGGGAGAAAGGGAAAGGTTAAAATTGTGAAGTTCCGTAATGTTCATTTTGTTAATGTTTTATCAAACTTTCAATTGTGTTCATTTAATCTATATATATATATATATATATATATTGGACAATCTTAAGGGACAGAATCAATACATCAAAATAATAAAAAGTTCATATAAATAACGCCTTATCTTGCTTTATGTTCCCTCTTTCCAACATTTTGTATTTTTTTCTTCAATAAAAATTTATATCGTAATACGCAAATTACAAATTTATTAAACGTATATAAATAAACTTACGTAATTCACAGGTGCATGCCTCTCAACAAAATAATGAAAAAGGTTCACAAAAACAATATCTGTAGAAACGGTTCGTTAGCGAGTTACGGTTAGCGGAAAATTTCTTCCGGAATTCAGCTAGCCCGATGAAATGAGTTCTTACAAAAATTTTTAGGACGTTAACTGAGCTGCGAAATTAATGGTTTCCTATCGGTTTTCCCTGAAAAATTGAATAAAAAGTTTCCAGAACTGTATTATCAGCAGTTTTTTTTTACGATATCCGAAGTAAAATTGAAAATTTGTGATCTCAAAAATTGTTTTTTAACTTCCTTGTACGAAGTAAAGGAAGTATTGATATAGTGAAAAATCTCGGTTTTCAGATTTCAACAAAATATCCATTTTGACCATCCCTAAAACCATAACTCAAAAACGATTAACCGTAGGGTGTTGAAATTTTGGATTTAGGACTGTTATAATATCTAGTTGTACATCTACAATTTTGATTGCAATCGACTGGACCATTTTTTTTTGTCTTCAGTCATTTGACTGGTTTGATGCAGCTCTCCAAGATTCCCTATCTAGTGCTAGTCGTTTCATTTCAGTATACCCTCTACATCCTACATCCCTAACAATTTGTTTTACATATTCCAAACGTGGCCTGCCTACACAATTTTTCCCTTCTACCTGTCCTTCCAAAATTAAAGCGACTATTCCAGGATGCCTTAGTATGTGGCCTATAAGTCTGTCTCTTCTTTTAACTATATTTTTCCAAATGCTTCTTTCTTCATCTATTTGCCGCAATACCTCCTCATATGTCACTTTATCCACCCATCCGATGTTTAACATACTCCTATAGCACCACATTTCAAAAGCTTCTAACCTTTTCTTCTCAGATACTCCGATTGTCCAAGTTTCACTTCCATATAAAGTGACACTCCAAACATACACTTTCAAAAATCTTTTCCTGACATTTAAATTAATTTTTGATGTAAACAACTTATATTTCTTACTGAAGGCTCGTTTAGCTTGTGCTATTCGGCATTTTATATCGCTCCTGCTTCGTCCATCTTTAGTAATTCTACTTCCCAAATAACAAAATTCTTCTACCTCCGTAATCTTTTCTCCTCCTATTTTCACATTCAGTGGTCCATCTTTGTTATTTCTACTACATTTCATTACTTTTGTTTTGTTCTTGTTTATTTTCATGCGATAGTTCTTGCGTAGGACTTCATCTATGCCGTTCATTGTTTCTTCTATATCCTTTTTATTCTCGGCTTGAATTACTATATCATCAGCAAATCGTAGCATCTTTATCTTTTCACCTTGTACTGTTACTCCGAATCTAAATTGTTCTTTAACATCATTAACTGCTAGTTCCATGTAAAGATTAAAAAGTAACGGAGACAGGGAACACCCTTGTCGGACTCCCTTTCTTATTACGGCTTCTTTCCTATGTTCTTCAATTGCTACTGTTGCTGTTTGGTTCCTGTACATGTTAGCAATTGTTCTTCTATCTCTGTATTTGAACCCTATATTTTTTTAAATGCTGAACATTTTATTCCAGTCTACGTTATCGAATGCCTTTTCTAGGTTTATAAACGCCAAGTATGTTGGTTTGTTTTTCTTTAATCTTCCTTCTACTATTAATCTGAGGCCTAAAATTGCTTCCCTTGTCCCTATACTTTTCCTGAAACCAAATTGGTCTTCTCCGAACACTTCCTCCACTCTCCTCTCAATTCTTCTGTATAGAATTCTAGTTAAGATTTTTGATGCACGACTAGTTAAACTAATTGTTCTGTATTCTTCACATTTATCTGCCCCTGCTTTCTTTGGTATCATTACTATAACACTTTTTTTGAAATCTGACGGAAATTCCCCTTTTTCATAAATATTACACACCAGTTTGTTTAATCTATCAATCGCTTCCTCACCTGCACTGCGCAGTAATTCTACAGGTATTCCGTCTAGTCCAGGAGCCTTTCTGCCATTTAAATCTTTTAATGCTCTCTTAAATTAAGATCTCAGTATTGTTTCTCCCATTTCATCCTCCTCAACTTCTCCTCTTCCTCTATAAAACCATTTTCTAATTCATTTCCTCCGTATAACTCTTCAATATATTCCACCCATCTATCGACTTTACCTTTCGTATTATATATAGGTGTAACATCTTTGTTTAACACATTATTAGATTTTAATTTATGTACCCCAAAATTTTCCTTAACTTTCCTGTATGCTCCGTCTATTTTACCAATGTTCATTTCTCTTTCCACTTCTGAACACTTTTCTTTAATCCACTCTTCTTTCGCCAGTTTGCACTTCCTGTTTATAGCATTTCTTAATTGCCGATAGTTCCTTTTACTTTCTTCATCACTAGCATGCTTATATTTTCTACGTTTATCATCAGCTGCAATATATCGTCTGAAACCCAAGGTTTTCTACCAGTTCTCTTTATTCCGCCTAAGTTTGCTCCTGCTGATTTAAGAATTTCCTTTTTAACATTCTCCCATTCTTCTTCTACATTTTCTACCTTATCTTTTTTACTCAGACCTCTTGCGATGTCCTCCTCAAAAATCTTCTTTACCTCCTCTTCTTCGACTGGACCAAAAGTGTCCAAAAAAGCCCAAAATTCCTGAATATTTGGATTTTGAACTTTTTCTTAAGTGTAGTAATAAGCCCTGATTGATTATTTCAAAGATGTATCATAAGTAGTACATATTTTCATTGTTTTCAGAGTTATAGCCGAATAAATTTGTAATTAATTAAATATTTGGATCTTACAAAGGGAATACACATCGGTTGAATCCAATTTCATATACGTATATTTTTTTATACTATCTTTTTTTTTAATTTAAATATATTGATTTATTAAAAATGTTTAACCTCTGATTGTAAAAAAGTTTTACAATAAATAAAAATGCAATAATAATATATAAAATATATGAAATAAAATTATATGTACTTTTCGTTTTAATTCAATTTTTTTTACAGAGGTTAATAATTACTAATAAACCAATACATTTAAATAAAAAAAAAGTTACAAAAATATATGAAGTCAGATTCGAACCGATATGTGCATTGTTAACGATCCAACACATTCTCACTTACACCACATAACTACTTGCGAGATGTCAAACAAAATTAATATATAAAAAAATATAAAATGTTGATACGATCACCACAAAAAAAAAAATGTGATGCAATGTGGTGTCCAGCACAATCCAATTGTGTAACAGTCCACTTTAGTATAAAGAATTGTAGAAGGATCGTATCTTACTTCCAAATGAAATAAATTTAAATGAAATGCAGCAAAAAATTTGGTATATAATTTAATAGGCGTACAAGGAAGTCATGTGGTATCTAAATCAGATTTTTTTAGTACAATAAATTATATTAAATTGTTTACAATAAATTTGTTAAATGACTAATAAATGCGTAAAATTTATTAACAAATCTTGTAGAGAATTTAATTCTAAAAATATTGATGTAAATAAGTCCAATAAAAAATCAAATTTTACTGAAGATGAAACAGAAGAAAAAATAAATGATGTTATTTAAAATGTTAAATCTAAGTTAAAAAAAATAATAGAACTAATATTTTTTTTCTTTCTATTTTTAGGTCTTTTCCATCGAGCAGTATTGTTATCAGGATCAGCAATGAGCAGTTGGGCATTAGTTGAAGATCCGGTTAGTTTTGCCGTTCGATTAGCAAGACAATTAAATTGCACGATACCGGACGATTTATATCGCGACCACGAAGACATTGTGGATTGTCTTAGAGATATACCGTTAAGTGAGTTAATGAAAGCGGACGTTGCAGCACCGGCATTTTTAAATTCATTCGGGCCTAGTGTCGATGGTGTAGTTATTAAAATAGATTTTCAAGAAGATTTGTTAACGCATTTTGTACCGAGTTTATCGAAAAGAAGTAGCGAATTTGTAAATAGATATGATTTATTATTCGGTGTTGTTACGAGTGAAGCGTTATGGAAATTTTCGGCGAATGATATTCAAGCGGGTTTCGAAGGGGAAAGGCGTGATAAAATTATTAGAACTTACGTGCGTAATACATACACTTATCATTTATCTGAAATATTTTTTACAGTAGTTAATGAATATACCGATTGGGAGAGAACTGTTTTACATCCGATAAATACAAGAGACGCAACTGTTGCGGCGTTAAGTGACGCTCAATTTGTCGCCCCCGTTGTACAAACTGGTGATATGTTAAGTAAAACATCGTCATCATCGACATCATCGTCTACATCGATGCAACATCAACAACAGCAACCGGCAAAAACTAGATCGTTTTTTTATGTTTTTGATTATCAAACAAAGGATGGTGATTATCCTCAGGTAAGTAAAATTTATTATTTTTACTTTCTTACGTACAAAAATACTATTTCTTTTTTCTTTTGAACCCAGATTGGACTACATGTCAATCAAATTCCAATGTTCTTCGAAGTGGCTTAATCTTCCGCTTCTGCCAGTATTTTTTAAGATGATTTGATCTTTGTTTCCGCAATTTTGATGTGACCAGCCCTTACGGCAAGGAATGACAAAAATATTGCTGGAATTGTAAGATGATTGGGCTTGCTGTATGCTAAACATGTGAATTAATTTTTCACATGCAACCATTGTCGTATTGAGTAAATTAAAATTTTTTCTTAACTTAAAGGTGGAAATCTTTTTTATCCTCTAATTAGCACCGGTAAAATCTCCCTCCGCTTTCCGGCGTCCCGAAAGTGAATTTTTTATTTTGAGAGCATTACTTATTTTTGAAGTCGGTTCAATTTTTTTCTAATATTAAAAAAAATTTTTTTTTATTACAATCGTATGCGGGAATACTATAGTCTTAAAATAAATAGTAAATAATACATATCGCAATGAGAAGACTATTTTAAAATAAAAAATTGATTTGATATGCTTAGAAATGTATTGTGTAATATTATTCATATTGTATGAGAAACCCTCAAACAGTATTATACTCTCTCTAATACAACATTAAACATACATTAAAATACAAAATTCTTATTTTATATGAATATTTTATTTTTTTATCCACACTGGGATATAAGTTTATGTATTTTGTTTATTGTTTTATAGACAACTGTTAAATACATTTTTTTATTACGTGAAAGTTTATAACAATTTTTACGACTATTACAGTATAAAATTTTTAATGTAATAAAATAATATTAAGCAATAAGGATTCTAAAGTAATAAAAGTTATTATTATAGTGTCATTACATTAGTATCATAAAATTCTAAAGTATCATTAACAATTTATCTGTCATACAGCACGTTATTGCTGAGATATATAATGCATGTAGTTACACAATAGAGTTTATATGACTAATTACACCCATATATGTCATTAAATTAATAATAGATTTATAATAAATAAGACATCTTTATACAGAACCTGAGAAAAGTTATCCAGCGCTGAATTCATCAACACTGTAGTGGGAAATTTGCTTTTAGGTTGGCACTAATGGGTGGGTTGGTAATGCTTTAACCTTGAAGAAATCCCACTCACATGATATGTGGAGAGTATACACAACAATCAAGTAATCTCTACCAACTTTGTCTCTC
Source organism: Lycorma delicatula (assembly GCF_047948215.1). NCBI lineage: Eukaryota > Metazoa > Arthropoda > Insecta > Hemiptera > Fulgoridae > Lycorma > Lycorma delicatula. Next base: position 44,274,957 of record NC_134466.1, read on the forward strand.
AGTGGCAAGATATACTATAAAAAAATCTAACTCTATTACACAGTCTCAATGGGTATTCATTTTTAATAGTAATTCTGAATTGCGATCGTTTTAAAGTGATTGGAAGTCTTGGCGGCTGTAGTATTTCCTCAATCAAACGTAACCAACCTATAAAGAAATAATTTTACGTATAGTCTATCCTTCAAAATAAACCAGTAGTGTAGATGAATAAAACAGTCCTGTCGGAAACCCCAATTGTATGTTCTACACAGAGCACGACACTGTCGACTACACCTTGTATCAGTGCCCTGAATGGGAAGAACATAGGATTCGTGCAGATATTCCCGGCTCTTGACACTTGCATCCTTACTAATTAACGTGATTGCTTCTCCAGCCCGTTGGGATGCGTTCAGCATCTTTTCTTGGACGGTGCTTCGAGCTGAATATGATGAGGAACGGAGAAAGGGCTTCTAGCGAGAGGCGTTGGACAGCCTCAGCTGTGAGGACTGTACCAGTCCTCGCTGAGGACCTACTGTACTCGCCTTGGTGTGGTAACCCCGAAGATTAGTTGGGTACTCAGTACATGACGTGTACTGCTATGACATTTCCCAGTCGTAAAGACGATGTTCAGAACCCAACATCCAAAAAGGGGGAGTTAAGACTAGAGTCCCTGTGGGAGATCCTCTTGGGGACCCCTCATTTGAGGCATAGGATGTAGATAAGACTGAGACAAGGTCTTCGGCAGGGAGATAAAGATTGCACCATTGCTGGATCCGGAGTCTCCTCGATGAGGGTTAGAGGCTGGCACAGTATAAAATATCCAACTGGCGGGCCGACCAGCCTTACCAGACGTACAGCTGGTAGGCGGAAAGGCCCGTTTGAGTCAAAGGAGCCGAATTATACTTAGCTGTGGGTTCGGCGGGGGATAATAAAAACCTGTCGGAAAAAAAGTTAAACGATGTATATTTAGAACGTGTTTGTGCACCATTTGTACGATCACTTTGAAAAGTAACAATTAGCTGTCTCAGCAGACTGAAATGTCATGTGGGAATATTAGCAAAGCTACAATAAAATTAAAATTACATGTGTACCATATTCACATCCTGCAGGAATTGCGGGAACCAGATCATGTTAAAAGACTCAGTTATTACGAATGGTTTATTTGTTTTATTCGCGGCACTATTTGGATTTACAAAAAAATTTTCTTTACTGACGATATTTTATTAAAGTGGCTATGCAAAAATGCCAGAGAAACCAACACTAGAATGCAGAATGTTTTTCACTAGGCTACATTTGGAATTTGGTGCTTGTCTATCGGAAGAAACAGTGGGTCCAATACTTTTCACGGAAACAGATACGTCTAAATTCATAACCGAGTTCATACCGCTGGTAAAAAAGACTGTGTAACAGCCCACTATTTTAATGCTACATTAATTATTGGAGAGAAAGTAATTTCGTTTGATCTGTGGCCACCTAAATCCCCAGACCTATTTCCGACGAAGTTTTTTATTTAGGGTTATTTAAAAGAAGAAATAATTCTCTTACAATTGAAAAAATCAAACCGAATATTTAGTTTTAGCAGTAATATTACTGCTGATATTTAAAAACGTGGTTGCTAATGCGAATACTCGTCAAAAAAGTTGAGGTTTAAAAATCTTAAAATGTTAGCTTTTTTTAGTGATGTTTGAAAATTATATTTAACATTATCTATTTTTAGATTATTATGCACTTTTTAACCACCGTAGAAGGAATATACTAGGAGATACATCTTTACTTTCCAGTCTAGATAGCGCTAGAGCAGAGGTATAGCTGTAGAAGGGAAAGTATTGTAATCGATTCAACTTGGGCATATATTATTTACACCGGATCTTGATGTTTGAAAATTTTTTCTTCAAACCAGGTTTTATTGCTCAACATTTCTTTTACTTTCCCGTCGAATATAATTAGAATAGCTAAAATAAACAGGAAGTATGGTGATCACTTCTAGAATCGGTTAACGATTTTTTTGCAAACTTTTACGTTTTAGGCTCGTACTATTTCATGTAGACCAAATAAACATATATATGCTCGTACATACGTACATTGCAGTAATTTTGACCTTCTCTTATCTCAGGATTAACCAAACCGATTTTCTTTAAATTTAACTCAAATATTTCTACATATTGATCATTGATCAATATTACTTTTTTATCAAAATTCGTTAAGGTCGATGGGGGATATCGCAAAAAAACCCAATTTTGATTTTCATCAAAGGCACTTTAAAAAAAAAATTTATTAAAAGAAAATTTGTTACCTGCAATGATTTTATAAATAATTCAAAACATTTTCAAAAAAAATCAACCCTTATGTATAAAAATTGAAATATATATATTTTTGGTTCTTTTTCTGTACATCCCTTTGCTTTAAATATTTCAAAAATTTTTCGAAATTTTATACGTCTATAATTTTTTTAAATTATAAACTCCGTATCTAAAAGGAGAATTTTTTTATTTTAGCCTTTACTGAATTAGATGTTGGATTTATAGAAAACTTTACTAAAGCAAATTTGTTAAGATTTTTTTAGAAAGATTTTTCTTATAATTTTATTTCTAATCCTGATCCCCATAAGGGAAGACCTTCGCCTTATGATGATCCCGGTCAGCAGATCAATCCCTCCGTTCCTAGCCCTGATGGGCTTTACCAGAGATCGTCTTTTAGAACCTCTAAACTTTATAACACAACACAGCCATCAATTTGGTGTCTGTCAGGATGCCACCGATGCAACAAATGCCACGGCAATCATTTCTATTAAGTATATTTACACAACCTGCTATCCCCTTTGTATGGTCTTTTCAAGCCAGGACCTCCTACCATAACTTAGAACTCTCAAATATCAAATTTACCGATTTGCAGAAGCGCGATTCCCTCGCTTTCCTGTAACACTGAAGGTTTCCACAAAAACTCTTCCTGTACTTCAAATTAGACTGTGCACTCAGATCATTACTTAACTGTGTCTTTAAACATCATAAACACTACTTCATACACCAACAACACAAGTTTTGATCGCAACATCCCAACACCGTAGGGGAAGACACTCGCCTTGTGTCCTTCCGGTTGCCAAAATACCCCCCCCCCCCATTCTTAACCCTGATGGGCTATAACGGGAATCGTCTTTCGCCCTCTAACTTTTTACATCTTTTAGTAATAAACCAGGCCTCGTTGAGATGCCACTGATGTAAATGCATCGGTAAACATTTACATTAGCGATTTATAAACTCAGCTTTTGTCTTCGTTGCAGGGCTCATTCGAATTTCTTGAATGTCCTACACCGTTGCTCTCTGAACTAGCTAACAAAGTTCGGAAAAGCACGAACCCCGCGTCTAGTTCTACCATTTATAGATCCAATTCGTGTGTAAATGTCTCATAAATTTCGAGGCAATTGTATAATAACATACCATCAAAAAATGTTGTTCGCAACAACGAAATTTATTCTTAGTTCCCTTAGTGAACTCATCTTTAGTTCGTACTCCTGACTTGGCTTTGATAACGACAATTTTGTTCTACAATTCAATTTACTCAAAGTCCTATTGATTTACTAAAAACAAAATAAACAGATTCACGAATTTAATAAGCCTCTAATGAAAACATACCCTATCTCTCTCTGCTCTCGTCCGCTTTCGAGAGCGAGGTATCTCTGAAAAATATATGTTCAGTTTTTTTTTTTGTTTTTTGGTTCCTAATTTTTAAAATTTTTATATTAATAACCAGGAAAGTCATGCAATACTTTTGCCAACTTTTTACCCTTAAATATTTTACTTTGATTTTCTTCATTTCTGACTTAATAATTTATTTAGTTAATTTCTTTGTTCTAAACTCTTATATGGAAATGTGACGCTAATATTTTCACAATACTGTTTCCATAAATACTCCACAAATGCTGTCTATTCAGTTATTGAGTTCTAATTAATGGTGTTCAATGGATATAGCAAACTACTGATAGAATCATTACAAAATTAAGGTACGCAACTGCTTCTGAAACGCAATTTAAGAAAGCTTTACTACGCATATTTATTGAAATATAAAAATGATCAAAGGACCATATGTTCTGATACCTATAAAGCCAGAAGAGTAATATACTGATCGAATGAAGTTGTTTTATTTCTCTTCAAATGCCAGAAGTAAAATATCCTTTTACTTATACGAATAAATACTACAATTTCAAATTAATTTTAGACTACTTACTTCGTAATTAATTACTTATCTTCATATTTATATTTACACTGTTTCCAGAAGACAAACAGTTATATAATTTCAGTAGTTAACTTCATTCACTTTAGTTTAAATCTAATCGTAGTTCAATTTTCATTTGAATTTACTCATAACTTTGTTTTAGTTTAAGACCCTACTAAGCTTACCGTACTTACCGTTCACATACAAAATATAACTAATTTTGATAGATCCTTTAATATTAAATAATTTTAGTTCCCAATTAATTTTCTTATTGTAAACTGTAATACAGGTATCAAAAACTTTGAGCTTTGACGATTAGCCCGATCGAAATAACTCATTTAGAGGGAAATAAATGTTTCCTAGATTTTTATAAATGGATGGTAAAGAGGGCTTATAATAAACGTAAAAAAAAAAATAAATGCATGAGCAGAGGTGGTGGAGGAATGATTTGGGGGCTGAAAAGGGGTGAAAAACGGTATTAATGCGATTTCCGGCGAAAGTTGACGTCAAAAAAATTTGTGGTTATTTGAGACACAAAAAGGTATACTTTCACCAAGTTTTGTTAAAATTAAATTACTTTTGCGGAAATGAAAAATAGAAAACGAAAACATAAATATTTTTCTCGGAAATTTTGAGGTTATGTTAAAAACTGACCTCTACAAAAGTTGTAGATTTTTGCATGATCTACAAATTTTGTATTGGAGAAATTTTTTTCAACCCCCCAATCCCCCAAATCATCCCTCCACCAACTCCACTCACGCATTTTAATTTTTTACTTTTATTATAAGCCCCCTTATTATTTCCACTTATAAAATTCCAGGTAACAATTTTATTTTCTCAAAGTATAATTTCGTTGGAGTAGATAGTTGATCTCTTGCCGCATTTACATTTTAAAAAGTCCATTTTCGATAATAATACGGTCACCTTTCATATATAAAAAAACTCCGTCAATTTTTTAAAATTTCTTCTACTTATACGTTTTTTTTTTTAATGATGTGAGTAAAACTAACATTATAATTTCTTCAAAATCGCCTTTGACCATTATTTTAAATGGTTTTAACAATCACCAATTTTTTTTCGGCACTAACAACTCACTTAATTTCAAAAAAAATTTGAAAGGAAAAATCTGATGTGAACACCACATGACTTCCTTGTACGCCCATTAAATTACGTACACACACTTTTTCTGCACTTCATTTAAACTTATTTCATTTGAAAGAGAGATACGATCCTCCAATTCTTTAATAAAGTGGACAGTTACAAAATTGGTTATTGGCTAAAATATTGGTTATTAACTTCAAATATTTATACAATTATTAATTCAACTACTTTACGTGATGGTGTTAGGATACAGTAAAAATTCCTTTATTACTCTTTAAATAAATGTATGTCTGATATATATCTAATATTATTATGATGTAACCACTGACAAAATGCAAACAAAAACGAATAATCAGATGTTTCACCAAATCTGACGCGGACACCACATATTTTTTTTTTTTAAATGACAGGTACATAAAATTTTATTTCATTAATAACATCTGATATTTTTTTATTTTTTTTATTGTTATTATAATTATTAAAAGATCGATATTTTTAAATTAATAAAAAAAAAGTTAAAATAGAAGGAGAAGAAGTCTGATTCGAACCGATGTGCCTTCCCTTATAAGATACAAGTATTTCATTTGGCTATAACTTTGAAACCAATGAAATTAAGTACCACATATGATACATCGTTAAAAATCTCACAATGAGGGCTTATTACTTTTAAAAAATTCCAAAATCGAATTTTTTTAGATTTTGGACACTTTTTTAAAATTGTAATCAAAGTGGAGGTTCACAATTAGATATTGCAAGAATTCTAAATCCAAAATTTCTACATCCTACGGTTAATAGTTTTTGAGTTATACTAGATATATACGTACGTAGATATGTCACGCCGAAACTAGTCAAAATGGATTCAGGGATGGTCAAAATGGATAATTCCGTTGAAATTTGAAAACCGAAATTTTTCACAATAATTTCTTCCTTTATTTCGTACAAGAAAGTAACATTAAAAATTGTATTATATATTTAAAGAGGTAGGGAAGAAATTTTAAGAAAGTTTTTTTCTAAAAATATTCATAAAAAGTTTAAATAACAAATCTGCTTTCGTTACGTTTTCTTTAATTTTAAAATCCGCTTATTCTTTGGTATCTTCTTACATGAAGATAGATTTAAAAAATTTTACCCGAAAACATCGATTAAAAATCACACCGATTTTAATATTATTTCGAATCATTTCATACATGTTCATATATAATTTTTATTAGAACATTATTTATTTTACGCTTATTTCTTTACTGATTAACAAAGTATACGTCTGAATTTCAGAAGAAGGAAGAAATACAAATAAATAGTTTTAACATGCAGAACTACAAAAAGAAGGTAATAAATACGATGGACTAACAAATTCACAAATACGGTTGTCTTGATAACAATAGAAGAGGAACAGAATTTCTTATTCTACTTCTTATGCCTTATCCGCTCACCGAACGTTAGCTATCATATTAGTGATAATACTTTTATTTACTATTTACTAACCAGAAAAGAGACGGATTGACATTCCAAACCTGTTATTTAGATTTTGGACACTTTTGGTTCAGTAAGCTAGATTCAAACATGATACTGATATTCCACGTACAAATTTTCCTTTAAATTTTCTTTCTGAATTGATGCTATACAACTGTGGACATCCTTGTTTTCTTGTTTCTCTCCCCCTTCCAAAAGCAATTTTGTTCAAAGGATTCCCCCTTGGAAATCCGATTGGAAGAATAATTGAAACGCCGGATAATTTCATATTGAACGTCACCACCATGATAACCAGAGAATAATCATTCTTTAATGCATTTTTTCTGTGACCTTCGGCATTTCAATGCCGTGGACCACCTGTATTTCCTAGTCTTTTTGAGAAATTTCTCACCTCAAGGAAACTAGGTTACCGTGACCCCTACCCGCCAATCTGACCTCCGAGGAGACCATTGGCATTTGATAGAAGAGACTCCTTATTCCTAGAGTTACTCGGCCAGAGTATTTACAGTATCTAAACACGTTGAACCATGGAATCACCACATCCCTACTCCAAGAGCAGAATTTAATGAAAATAATTTCATGAAGGAATAGGCAAACCATCTTCATCGGGACATATCCAACGTAAGAGCACTTTTTTTTATTTTTAGATAATCGATAAAATATTGAAGAAAGTAGAAGAAGAAAGATCTTTAGTGCTTAAATACGGAAATTATTTTTTTTGCTTCGATAAATAACCGATTTTTATTTATTTTTTATTGGCTGTATTTACATTAATTTTTCAAAATTACATTCTCTACAAATTTTATTACTAAATCTTCCGCTTATTAGTCATTTAACAAAGCTATTATATTACAACCCTAAAAAAAAAAATTCGACGCTGTATTTTGTGTTTTACGCCGGATATCTTAAAAAATATTGCAGTTTTATTTTCCAGCTCAAATTCCATAACAAAACAACCAACCTACTCCTTAATTTTGATCCCAAAAATTACAGTAGAGCTTCTTTTTATTAGAAGAAGTGAAATCCAGGCGAAATCTTTCGCTAGCCGTTACTTGAGAAAAAAATGCGTTTACGGACCAGTTTATATGAATTTTTTTCATTATTTTCATCATTAGAGCATGTTCTGAAAGTTTCTCAGTTTCTTTGTGGGTCACTCTGTATAAAGGAAAGAAATAAATTATAAAGAAATGAAAGAAAATGTTAAATTTTCAAAAATGAAGAATGTTTAATTGAAACCGTCAAAAAAAAAATTCAATATAGAAGAACTTCCGTAATGTACAGGTTACTGATTTCAACTAGTGCCTTGTTTATACTCTATTTTCTATTTTGGATTTACATTAGCTATACTAATAATATACATAAGACTAATTTCGCTGTAAAAAAAAAAAAAACACTTTACTCATTTATATACCGGTAATTCAGGACAAATAATCGGTAAACAGGACAAATAAAATGATTAAATCCCAAAAATTAACTTAGTCAACATATAACAAAAAATGCCTTTCTGCTAAAACAAAACTTAAACATTATAAAACTGTAGTACAGCCAGAAGTCACCTACGGAAGCGAGACCCTTTTCAAAATCACTCAGAAAAACCGAATTGAAAAAATTCTGAAAATAGAGAGGAGAATTGTCAGAACGTGTATCAATAAAAAACACCAAAAAGAAGGCCAATGGTGGATTGTGCCAAATGAGGTGGTGTATCGAGAAATAGAGCCTGTTACTGATACTATGCGGAAAAAAAGAATCTCTTTCTTCGGTCATCTCATAAGGACACCGCAAACAAGACTGTCAAGAAATATCATTGGAAAGCTCTGGTTCCAAAAGCTAGAAGTAGGATGGATCAAAGAAATTAGAGAAGATATGAAAGAATTGGGAATTTCCCTGACTGACCTACAGAATAAAACTGGAAAAATTACAAAGCTAAAAGATAAAAGCATTAGATTTAAACAAAAGACAGACAAACGACAAAATACAACAAAGAGGGTGTTTACGGATGAAGAAAAGAAAGCATGATCTGAACGGATGAAGAAATACTGGGCAGCTCGGAAGAGTAAAATAACACGCTTTTCTCAGAAAAGATCCAACTAAAATTGACTTAAGTGGTCCCATGTTGGCCGTAAAAGCATAATAATAATAATAATATAATACCGGTAATTCACGAAGAATGTAAGAAGATTCAGGACGTGCGCTACACGTAAAATTAAAGTAAGTTCATAAAAACATATAAAAACATAGGTTCGGAAACGTTTCTTTTTCTTTAGCGAAAGATTTTGCTCTGATTTCTTTCCCTTTGTTAAAATTACGGCAAACTAATGTATATTTACCCAAATTAATGGATTTTTAGTGATTTTATATTTTAAAAAAAAATAGATCGCAGAACAGTATATTTAGTCGTTTTCAAGAAATCAGGGGTAAAAGACAAAAGATTGGTTCACTATTTTATGTTTGGAGTAAAAGAACTTACACAGAAACGTTTTAAACAAAACTTGTAGGTAGTGGTAGTTTTTTTGTTTAACGAGCGGGTTGGTCTAGTGGTTAACGCGTCTCCCAAATCAGCTGATTTGGAAGTCAAGAGTTCCAGCGTTCAAGTCCTAGTAAAGCCAGTTATTTTTACACGGGTTTGAATACTAGATCGTGGATACCGGGTTCTTTGGTTGATTGGATTTCAATTAACCACACATCTCAGGAATGGTCGAACTGAGAATGTACAAGACTACACTTCATTTTCACTCATACATATCATCCTCTGAAGTATTATCTAAACGGTAGTTACCGGAGGCTAAACAGGGAAAAGAAAAAAAAAAGTAGTGGTAGTTTAATTCAGAATAAAATGCTATGAATTAAAGTCCACACAAATTTAAGAATATTGAAGTTTTTAAAAACAAAACATATTAAAATATGGAAAATTTTAATTGGGTATTAAACAAAACAGAAGTTTTTGATAAACATTAATTATTATTTGTCGTTTTGAAAGTAAGTTATATATAAATCGAATGGTCCATTTACACGGAGACACATTTATATTTCAAAAGTTTTTCCATTTGAAGGGGAAAATACGTTTATAACCTATGTTGTCCTTGATAAAGTAAAATAAAGGTCATTTTAAGATCAACTTAATTGTTTTTAAATATAAACCTTTATTTTTTATAGCAGAATCGAATTCTTTGAAAAAAATATTTTCATTTCAAACTTTTTTTTCTAAAATTGACAGTTTTTTTAGTTATTCATCTTCAAACATGTTGCAGCCCTATATAAACTGGTGCTTTTAGTTTCATTAGGTCTGGCCCAGCTGTCGTGTTACATCCAGCTGATGTTAAATTTTAAATTAAATAAAATTAAATTTTAAATGAAAAACAATCAATCAAAGGATTAACCTAAATAAAATTCATTTACATTTTAAAGCATTTTTTAATCAAATAGTACATTCACAGCTTACACGTGTTCCACGCTTTGGTTAGTTTAGTTATATCGACTCTATGAAAATATTTGATTTAATGAATTAGTGAAACTTTATAATCTTTTTTAATGCTCTTATTTAAAATAATTATAAAAACTTACTATATAAAAATTACATCAAAAAATGTTCGAACTGGTGTCCTTCTATGCATTTTTCGATACGTTTTAAAAACGATCCATGAATATTTAATACAGTATTACACCTGATATCTCTACAGATGTTTTTTATACGCTCTTTCATGTCTTCAGGAATGTTGTTACTTCTAAGTAAACCTTTTCTTTAAGGTTACCCCATAAAAAAATTAATGAGCAGGCACCAATTTACTGGACAAGCTCGACCAATCCAACGATCATTATATTCTCGGTCCAAAATTACTCTGGTAATAATTGAACAATATGCAGGAGAGCCATCATGATGAAACCAAATAGTTCTTCTTTTCTCCAAGGGTACTTCATCAAGCTGTAAAGGCAACTGATTTTCTAGAAAAACTGCGTATTTCTCTCCGTTCAAATTTCCATCGAAAAAATGCGGTACGATTAATGTACAGCCAATGGTTCTGCACCAAACATGCTTCTACTTCTCTTAGCCACCGTGAATTTTGCACTGCCCAAGAATGCATACTATTTAGTCGAGACGACGGAGCGACGAGGAGGGATAGCCCCCTGCGGAGCTGCCGTTCATCGATGCTTGTACTGTTGGGCGGTAGTGATGAGAAACTGGGACTCCCTTGTCCCTTCGTGAAGAAGACCAACACCCTGAGTGGATCCCCTTCATGAATCCCCATATTAAAAGCTAAGGCGTCAGGACCGAGTGATAGCATGGGAAGGTCCACTGGAATGCCGAAGAACGCGACCGGTGGTCAGTGGTGGAAGCGAAGGACAGCTCCCTGTGGAGCCGTTATTTGTCTGCGCTTGCGCAGGTGGACAGCGGTGATGATGCACGGAGACTCCGGATTCCCCACTTTGCCCAAAGGCACTGATGGTGCTGTGTAGTGCTTGATCGCGGATCCGGCTCCAGGATGGAGATTTGATGAGGTGGTTAGGTTTAGTCGGTAGGGCGCAGACATACATACGCGCCTTAATAACAACTAGCGGAACCCGTATCCAGTCCGATACTTTATCCGTAAATGGGATTCCCCCTCATCAAGAAAAAAAATAATAATGCATATTGTCTGTTTACTGAACCATGATAAGTAAAACCTAATTCGTCGGAAAATAGAACACTAAGAAAGAAAATTTGATCAACCTGTACATTACCCAGCGTCCATCGACTACTCTTAATTAAGTGAAATATTTGTACGGATGGAATTTCAGGCGTTTAATATTCTCAGAACACTGGTTTTTGATATTCCTGAGTCACGCGAAATTTTTCTTAAACTAACATGAGGATCTATAATGACCGTCGCAGCCACAGCTATTCCAATGTTTTCTGCTGTGATAGTACTTTGACGGTTCCTATTTTTGGCCCCGCACTTCCAGCATTACTTAACTGTTTTACAATTCTGTACATGGATGAACGACTTGGAATATTTCCACTGGAGAATCGTGGAGCATACGATTCCCCGGTTATACTGTCTGATCAAAATTTCGGTGACATTCCCCATAAAGCAAAATTAGCTCAGTTTTTTCTCTAATTGTAAATCGTACCGTAATTTCCATTAAATAAAAACTAAATAATTTAATATTTATTAATAGTTGGCGAATAACAAAGTAATAAAAAAATTAATTGAAGACACTGATATAATACGTTCACTTAGACAAATGTCATCTGCAATTTAAACCTGACTTTTAGCTATTTAAAAATGTTCTCTGGTGTTTACATACCTAACTTCATTTTCTTCTTCTTCATTATTGTTAACAGTGATTGTTTTTATTCAAAATTTAATTTCTTTTTAATTAAAATTTAACATCAACTGGAGGTAAACTCGACAGCTGGGCCAGCTTAATGAAACTAAAAAAAAAAAAAAAAAAAAAAAACATTTAAAAGCCTACGAATTTTTGAAGATTAATAACTAAAAAAACTAACTATCAATTTTATAAAAAAAAGTCTGAAATGAATTTTTTTTTGCAAATTTTTAGGTTTTGTAATAAAAAATAGGTTCCTATTTAAAAAAAATTAATTTGACCTTGAAATTACCTTTATTTGACCTTATCAAGGACAACATAGGTTGTGAACATATTTACCCCTTAAAATGAAAAAAAAAACCGTAATAGAAAACATATTTTTCTAAAATGTGCAGTTTTTCAGATATTAAATGGACCTCCCGGTATAATAAATTATTACGGTTTTTAACAAACAATCGAATATTTTTTTTTTTTAAATCGACTTTCGTATCCGAAAGGAAATCGATATAAATTTATTTTATCGAAAACTAATGTAAGATTAAATTATTTAATAACTGTATGCTTTAAGATGGAGTACTGCGTAAGATAATATTCAAATACCTTATGGTTAATAACAGTAACGTAAAGCGTATGCGTCAAGATAGAGAGGATATGACATATTGTAATTAGAAACTGCGGTTTGGCGTTATTAGGATCCCTACTACATCTCTCCTTAGTCCATGTCTAAAAAAAGACAGAATCCAAAAGTGCCAAAATGTTGAAGTAATATTAAAACTCAAAAACGTAATTTATATGACAAAAAATAATTCTCTATAAGCCGGATCTCGAATTTATCAAATTAAAAAAATATATACTCGAAAATAAAATGTTAGAAGATTCTTTGATAAACACATTTTTCTTTACATCTGGTTTTTTTCATAAAAATTTTAAATTTAATATTTCCCCCCGAAAAAAAATAATATAGATTTTTACTTTTCTGAACATAATTAATTAAACATTTTCTATTTTATTCAGAAATAACTCTAAATTAATCAAAAAATTATATATTTTTTTATATAAAACAATTTATATTACATATATATTTATGAAAATGGGGAATTTCCATCAGACTTCAAAAAAAGTGTTATAGTTATGATACCAAAGAAAGCAGGGGCAGATAAATGTGAAGAATACAGAACAATTAGTTTAACTAGTCATGCATCAAAAATCTTAACTAGAATTTTATACAGAAGAATTGAGAGGAGAGTGGAAGAAGTGTTAGGAGAAGACCAATTTGGTTTCAGGAAAAGTATAGGGACAAGGGAAGCAATTTTAGGCCTCAGATTAATAGTAGAAGGAAGATTAAAGAAAAACAAACCAACATACTTGGCGTTTATAGACCTAGAAAAGGCTTTCGATAACGTAGACTGGAATAAAATGTTCAGCATTTAAAAAAAATTAGGGTTCAAATACAGAGATAGAAGAACAATTGCTAACATGCACAGGAACCAAACAGCAACAATAACAATTGAAGAACATAAGAAAGAAGCCCTAATAAGAAAGGGAGTACGACAAGGATGTTCCCTATCTCCGTTACTTTTTAATCTTTACATGGAACTAGCAGTTAATGATGTTAAAGAACGATTTAGATTCGGAGTAACAGTACAAGGTGAAAAGATAAAGATGCTACGATTTGCTGATGATATAGTAATTCTAGCCGAGAGTAAAAAGGATTTAGAAGAAACAATGAATGGCATAGATGAAGTCCTACGCAAGAACTATCCCATGAAAATAAACAAGAACAAAACAAAAGTAATGAAATGTAGTAGAAATAACAAAGATGGACCACTGAATGTGAAAATAGGAGGAGAAAGGATTACGGAGGTAGAAGAATTTTGTTATTTGGGAAGTAAAATTACTAAAGATGGACGAAGCAGGAGCGATATAAAATGCCGAATAGCACAAGCTAAACGAGCCTTCAGTAAGAAATATAATTTGTTTACATCAAAAATTAATTTAAATCTCAGGAAAAGATTTTTGAAAGTGTATGTTTGGAGTGTCGCTTTATATGGAAGTGAAACTTGGACAATCGGAGTATCTGAGAAGAAAAGATTAGAAGCTTTTGAAATATGGTGCTATAGGAGAATGTTAAAAATCAGATGGGTAGATAAAGTGACAAATGAAGAGGTATTGCGGCAAATAGATGAAGAAAGAAGCATTTGGAAAAATATAGTTAAAAGAAGAGACAGACTTATAGGCCACATACTAAGGCATCCTGGAATAGTCGCTTTAATATTGGAAGGACAGGTAGAAGGGAAAAATTGTGTAGGCAGGCCACGTTTGGAGTATGTAAAACAAATTGTTGGGGATGTAGGATGTAGAGGGTATACTGAAATGAAACGAATAGCACTAGATAGGGAATCTTGGAGTGCTGCATCAAACCAGTCAAATGACTGAAGACAAAAAAAAAAAATATATTACATATAAAAAAATAGTATCCTTTGACCGTCTTTCTTATGATTTTGATACATGTAAATCACGTTCGATAAAACAACAAATAAAAACAAAAATCAACAGTATGCTTTCTCTGAATATAATGATACTCCTTTTTACATTCACATTTTTGTGATCAACAGAGAGAAGATGTGTGATTTAAAACTAAATATCACCTGCATATTAGTGACCTTAGTATTCTGATGCATAGGCGTAATATTTTTTCACAGAAGAAAACTGCTTGACACAGTATTAACTTTTTATTAAGCATACAGAGTTTTATCAATTCTTATACTTACATTTACTTTTGCTTTCTTTTTACGATTATTTTTTATAAAGATACTAGCCGATCAGGGCTCGCATTGATCACCCAACCGTTTAGCTTGGGAGCTACGCCCCCTTGACCTCCCAACACGTTCGTTATCCTCATGGTTGTGAGAATATTAAATATTTTATAGATATTTAGTAAAAAAACAAATATTTAGTAATTTAACTTCATTTACATTTCCGTTGCCATTGTGATAGAAGTATAATGAAGTAAAAGGATTATTTTTGTTTCTTTAATGAATATCTTTAATATATCTTAATCCCCAATTGAGATAGGGCCTCGATCCATGGCTTACATCCATTCCTGTGATAATACAAATATATCCCTAAAGATTTGAAAGCAATTGATCGGTCGGTTCTGACGTGATGCTGTTGCATACGTACAGATAAATCCACAAACTTTCCCTTGTATATTATAAGATATTCCTTTAAATCTAAGGTATATTTATAACTTACGTTACAGTAAAGTATTATAAATACTTTAGATTTGGGGACCATATCCCTATAAATGCTACATAAATATACCTTGGTGGGAGGGATCAGAACACAGGCCACCCTGGAACTTAGAGGTCAAGGGGAAAATTGGCCACTCATAAGCGGCGAGAATGTGGCGTGAGCCGCACTGTCGGACCGTGTGGGAGTTTTTTGATGCCGTTTCTTTTTTGTTCGACCGACATCAGTAGTTTAAGAGATGTAAGACTCCTACCGTAAGCCGTAGGAAGCTACCCTCGAGAAATGGCTTTTATTGACAGGTCATATATTTTAGTATGTAGTCGGGTTGTGTCTACCCATTTTAGTAATATATGACAAGTGAGCGGTGAGACACGCAAGCGAGTGGTGTAGGACACCACGCTTATTCCGCTCACGCAGTTAGGTAAGCTCTAGGAACTAATTAGGATATTGGTTGCTAAACCGTTTTAACGAACAATAGCAGTTTGCGGTACGGACATTCGGTCTTATGCTTTAGGGCGACCGAATGGGGTGTTAGTGGGAGAAATTCAAGACAAACCAAAAATGACAGCGAATAGTTAAATTACTTTTATATAATATTAAGGGCTAAAATTATTAAATCAATTACTTTGTAAAATATGGGAAAATGAATATTAATTTATTGAAATTTGAAAGAATTTAACTTAAATAATTATACAAAAAAAAATTTCTAAATACGCATAATATTAAAATGTATAATAATAGGATTTAAACACAAAATTTAACTATGACGGTACAATTATTAATAAAACCTAATTATCTTTAAAAATGATCAAAATATTAAAATTCCATTGTACCAATAACAATAAAAAATAACACTTCAATTTTTAAGTGTTACACATTGTAAACTCACCGGGTTGGTCTAGTGGTGAACGCGTCTTCACAAATCAGCTGATTTCGAAGTCCAAATCCAACGTACAAATCCCACTAAAGGCAGTTACTTTTATACAGATTTAAATACGTGGATACCGGTGTTCTTTGGTAGTTGGGTTTCAACTAACCTCACATCTCAGAAATGGTTGACCTCAGACTGTACAAGATCACTTCATTTACATTCATACATATTATTCTCATTCATCCTCTGAAGTACCTGACGGTGATTCCCGGAGGCTAAACAGGAAAGAAAAAAAAATATATATATATACATTACAAGTTATACGTAGAACTTGTCTTTTATGTCAATTGTTTTTACAGATTAGATATAATCTTAGATAATAAAAACAATATTTTGTTCATTAACTACGTCAGAACTTTAACAAATAAAACAATATGAATTTCAGATTAAAATTACAAAGTTCCTATTATTTTAATTTTTTTTTTTTGAGTTTTACGGGCACGTAGTTTTTTATTTATTTATTTATTTATTCTTTTGGAACTTTTAGGGCATCGACTATTGCGATTACTAGCCCCTTTCACATAAAAAATTATTTTTCTCCCCTATAGAAGTATAGCGTCAGAGTTAGAAATCTCCGACTCAACTCAAGACTAGTCAGTCTTGTCAAAATAGAGCATAAAAAATAAAACTTTTCAAAGGGTATTGAAACCCCAAAAACAAAACAAAACAAGGGTGTAAATATCTCTTACGAAAGTTTGTCAAAACTATCAAAAAACATTTCACTGTCATATTAAAATTAAAAAAACATCGATAAAATTCTTAAACACAAGATGATAAGAGTGTAAATGGACCTTGCCACTTAACAATACACAAATCACTTCTAATAAAATGTGTTCAAAAATACTTCATGTCATAAGAAAATTAAATATATACCTTTTATTAAAATTCTTCAAAAAATCGGATGGGGCTGTGCCGAGGCCGCACGACCGTTGGTTTAACGTCAAACGTTACAGACCTTGGATGAAGTTCCTCCGAGCTGCAGACCGAACAAAACTTAGTCTCCATGGAGAATTTTAGTTCACTTAGTCTAAAGAAGAGGAATGCTGCTAGCTTTCACCTGCTTTAAATGTCTATAGAACCAAAATCGAAGACAAACGCTGCAAGATAAATCAAACGGATTGTTTTCAAATACCGTTTTGAAGCTTTTGTCCGCTGCAACCAACGGTCCCTGAATCGCATCAATTCGACAGATGTTGATATCCATCAGCACGGAGACATCTTATCTTCGACAATTGTATGGGTGTGACTTCACCCGTTATGTCCATTAGTTTGGGTACAGCAGCGGTAGAGGTGCTCGTGCCGTCGGCGTCGATCACTGAGCGCGTCGTACCAGCTTTGCGACGCTGTCGAAACAGTTTCGCTCGCTCGGCACCGGAAAATGGGGTACCTGTGCGTGGCCCATAAGGTACCCTTTCCAACGATATGCGTAATTTATATTTCCGGTTGGCTTTTGCGGGAGACTGAGGCTGATATATTGAATTTTTATACTTTTTTAACGTGTTTATTATTTAAATTTTTTACATATAAATATTGTCAAAAATACAATTATTATTATTTAAATCGATCTATGACAAACTCTAAACATAAACACACGAATCACCGCGCTATTACGTCTAAGTCATGAGTTAAACTGAATGGAAATGAGCGAGAGCGCCAATTTTGGCAAATCTGCGCTGTGCCCCTTCCTCGCCAACCGGCTCGCCAGTGACGCAAAATTGTATCGGTGAGCTGACCTATAAAATTTCACCAAATTTACGTCTCTGAGACTAATAGTTAGAGAGTTATTAAGCCAGGAATGATATAGATCTTTTCGTTAGGTACAATTTTCTGTTCTGGTACCCGTATGTTTTGGTATGAAAGATATTTCACGTCAAAAAGAAGAATATTTGGTAGCGAATAACATACTTTCCTAGCGACTTTGTAATCAGTAAGGAAGTATGCCGTCCGGAGGACACCATTAAGAGGGGTGTTACGTACTGGATGGCTTTGATAGGAAGAGTAAATATAATTTTATTAGTTATCAAGGCCATAGGGCCTTCTGTGAGTTTTTACCTTCCTGAACACTAGTTTGAAAACTTCTGCTGAAGAATAAATAAGACTCAAAGAAATCGGACTGTTCAAAAATTCTAAGATTTCCCCTTCACAAGGATCCCTCATATCAAGCTGTTAAAACACCTCTCTCAAGTAGAAAATAGTTCAGACTTTTCTCTGTCACTTCGAGCCACAACCCATTCAAAGCCTTCAAAGGAGGAAACGAAGATAGAGGGCGTAATAATATCAGACCAAAGGATATTTAATTGAAAAATTTACCGTAAATAATTGATTACTTAATTTTAAATTTCGTTTAGGTGTATTTAATTAATTAATTTGATGACGGGATAAAACAATAAATATGCGTGTCTATATTAATGATATAAAATTGACTTTAAATACCTGGAACAAGATAAAATGTCAAAGATTATTTGCGATTAATTTTATGTTTCAACTGTGTTATATTAATTAATATTAAGATATAAAGAAAATAAATCACCTCCACATATATTCATAAAGTAAAATTAATTTTAACGGTTGGAAAATTGTTTTTAATTGAAATTACCTTAACTGATGTTTTAAACAATAAGGTAATATTTGTTTTTATAAGGGGATGTATAACAAAAATTATTCGATAAATTTTCTTAATATAGTCTAAGGAAAATTCAGCTATTAAATTCGATACCTTATAAGTTTTGTTTTGTATGCAAAACTGTGAACAGATTTACATATAAAGTTCTCAGGAAATTTACAAATTAAATTAAAACTTTAATATATGAAAAGTTATATTTCAATAAAACTTTTCAATTAAAATAAACAGTGCGCTGTAATACTGAAACAATTAATAACAAATAAATTTCATTAATCAGGAAAATTTAAATGTTTATGTACATACTTTTATATAGGTAAGCCTTTGTTTTACTTTTTAAATTCTTTTATTAGTATTTTTAAAAGCTTTTTTTTATGTATTATAATGAAATGATTAATTTCTTTCTTTTTATTATTAATTTTCTATTCTTCGTACGTATTAACTTTCAACATTATTTTACAAAATTTTCTCTCAATCCTTCCAGACAAATGTTATGTAAAATATCTATTTTTATCGATTGACGACTACACAGCATTTATTCCTGTGCAATTTTTATATTGTATATTAAAGGTAGAATATTTACGTACATATAAAGAGTGTCTAAAATGGTGGGCTGGCTATTCTTTTACGTTCATTATGTTCAAAATTAAAGGCTTAATATTTTAGTAAAATATAAATTTTGGTAAAACTAATATTTATAGAGATATAATTGGATTGAAAAATAAACATGGCCGCCATTTTGTAATTTGGTAAGGTGTTTAGGCTAAGTCCTGATTTTTTGATAATTTTAAAATTATATTACCAAGACGCTTATAAAAAATTAATGTGATTCGTCTATCCGAAACTTGAGATATAAATTGTTATATAAAAATAAAAAAATAGCGGACAGGAAGAAAACGAAGGAGAATCTTCCATTATTCTTAGAGATATTTTTTGGTTACTTTTACAAGTGGAATTCGAAAAAGTATAACCACCCCACCATTTTAGAAACACTCTGTATACACAGAGTGATTCAAGAGGATAGGGCAATACTTTGACAACTAATTCTAGAGGCTAAAAATAAGAAAAATGTTTCCATAAAGATAGATCCGAAAACGCTTCGTTAGTGAGTTATACCGAGTGAAATATTTCGCCTGAATTTCAATTCCTCCGGGTAAATTAAGGCTTTCTGAAATTCTGGGAAGGTCAATTAAGGAGCAAATTCATATGTTTCTTATGGTTTTTGAGCTGGGAACTCGAACAAAATAGGTCCCAGAACTTTATCTCTCTTAGTTTCTAAGATATCCCATGTAAAACAACATTTGTTACTGAGGGCTTATTACTGAAATTAAGAAAAACTACAAATACAAATTTTTTTTTGACACTTTTGGTCTAGTTGATTACAATCAAAAGGGGAGATGCACAACTAGATGTTACACTAATCTTAAATCTAAAATTTCAACATCCTACGGCTAATCGTTCTTGAGTTATGCGAGATACATACGTACGTATGGAGGTCACGCCGAAACTAGTCAAAATGAATTCAAGGATAGTCAAAATGGACATTTCCGTTGAAATCTAAATATCTAAATTTTTGCGATTACAATACTTCCTCTATTTCGCACAAGGAAGTAATAATAAAAATTATTTTTTTAACATATTTAAATAAGAGGAATATTTTAATAAACGCGCTTTTTTATCTATATTCAACCCTTACTCTTTAACAAATATAATGCTTTTGATGATTCTTTTGTTATTTTGCAGACAAATTTCCTGTGATTATATATCATTTTAGAACTATTCTAAAGCTAATTAAAGTGGATGGTTATTTTAACTTTTGGTTTAGTGGAATAAGTAGTAAAGAAATATGATAACAGCAAATAATATCTCTCATGGGTTTTAAAACACGGTTTCATGTTGGAGAAGAAAAATAAATCTTTAGTACATTTTATTCTATTCATCTCGGATAATGCATAAACACATACACAAACACATACATATTCATGACTGCACACTGCGCTTTTGTGTAAATATTATACTTCTTAGTAGCATAAAATAAAAATCCATTCTATAATCTGTTTCGTCTTAAAGAATTGTCTAAAAGAGAAAAGATACAATAAACCCAGAAAATGCTAATAAATATTTACTATTTTTTAATGAAAAACCTATTGAAATAAATGTTATGTTATTTTATTATTCAGAATGATTTAGTTGGAAACGAAAATTGTTTGGTAACTGATTCTAGTACTTGATATAAAGAAAAAAAATTGTATATAAACACATGCCCGAAAACGAGTTTATCGAGTTATGACTAGCGAAAAATTTCGCCCGGATTTCAGTTCCCCAGGTGAAATGAAAACTTGATGGTTTTATATGTTTTCTGAACTGAAAAATTGAATAAAACAGGTTTCAGAACTATAATTTCGAAATCAGCGAAATCATATAATTTCGATTTGCGAAATCAGCTGATTTCGAAGTCGAGAAATCCTAGTGAAGGCAATTACTTTTATACGGAGTTGAATAGTATATCGTGGATACCGGTGTTTTTTGGTGGTTCGGTTTCAATTAACCAAACATCTCAGAAATGGTCGATCTGAGACTAAACAAGACTACACTTCACCTATACTCATACATATCATCCTATGAAGTAGTACGGGACGGTGATTCCCAGAGGTTAAACAGGAAAAAAACGTTCCATCGGCAAACCGTATAACAATAATAATGATCCAATGGCTTTAAATCGTGAGTTAATTGATTCTTTTATGGGTGTAAACCAAGATCTTTATGTAAATTTCGCCATATTGTTGTTTTTGTAAACCAAATGAAATCGATTTCAATTTTCACGAAAACTTGAACTTACAGCAACAATATTCTCTTGATCCCTTGCATTTCTTTTGTGAATTGGTGTTTTAACATCATGTAAGAAAAAATTGAGTTCGAAATTTTTAACCAAACTATGAATTGTGCTTTCGTTTGGTTGATTATACACACCATAAATAATTTGAAGTAAATACGTAGCTGTAACAGATTCCTTATTTCGATAATAAATTTTAATGATTTGTAAACGTTGTTAATGTGTGTAGCGTTCCATGATGATTTGTTATAAACTACTGATGAGAAATGACTCTTGAAAAATTAGAAACAACATCAACATCGCCAATACAATCGGTCAATTTTTTGCGCTCAATTTAAAAACTCATATTTCATTACTTACATATTAAAATATTTAATTAACGTATAATAAAATATCTTGTAACAAAGGCCCAATTCTCTAATTATTTTAGATAGAAACACACATTAACTTTAGGCTTAAGGGGAAAAACTAAATTATCTACTGACGAGAAACACACTCCGGATATCTACAATTAAAAGGTTTTCTATTTAGAAAAACAATACTGAAAATTTTCGGCTTATAATTAAGATGTATATACAAAAAAAAAAAAAAATGGTTTATAAATACGTTGAAATTTATTTTGATTTATTAGTGCACCATTTAAACAACTACCCCATCTGAAACGTCTTTTTCGTCTAAATGAATAACAATAAAAGAGGAATAGCTATTTATACCCATTCTGTATAAAAGCTTTATATCAATTTATACATAAATTTACATGAAACATATACAGTTACATGAACTATACTTCAAACGTAACACTTGTAAAGTTTCTAAACTACATTTCAAATAATTAGTTAATGTAATTACAAAATTGTTATTATAGTTACGGTCAAACTGAACTTTGCAAAGGGAAAATTAAGTATTCTATTTTGAAGATAACGTAGTTATACGTTCATGTAGTAAGAAGAGTCATACGTATTCTGCATTAAAATTAAAGTAAAATCAGAATATATAAAATAAACGTTTTATGTCTCTTCAGATATCACAGCAAAACAAGATAATTTTGTATTTTTAATGAATTTCTGATACGTTTTGTTTCCAGGCTTATATAAATATATTTGAAAAGAATTCCAAGAATCTCTATCCTCTATAATCAGAAATATTTTTGTCATTTTCAAATTTGAATAGAATTTTATTAAAATGATTTTTTTGAATTTTTATAGGCAATTTAAAAACATATTTAGGTATTCAAATGGGTGACTCTAAAAGTCAACATAAAATCTTTGTACGTAACCAAATAAAATTAAAAAAAAAAATAATAATAATGAAATCTTAATTCCAAAATTATAAATATTATCATTCCTACTTAAGAAAAATGAGGGAAGGAAAGGGAACAGGGAAAATGAGGGAAAGGGAAGGGAATATGGTAAAAATGAAAACGGGGAAAAGGAAAGCGGGCAAAAGAATAAAAAGGGGAAATAGAAAGGGTGAAAGACAAAAAGGGAAAGATTAACTTTTGAGAAATTCCGTAATATTCATTTCGTTAATGTTTTATCTAACTTTCAATCATTTAATTTACACACATACACACACACACACATATATATATATATATATATTTGCAAAGAATTCCAAGAACCTCTATCCTACAATCAGAAATATTTCTGTCATTTTTTCAATTGAATAGTATTTTAATAAAATCATTTTTTTAAATTTCTATAGGCAATTCAGTATAAACAGATTTTGGTATTGAAATGGATCACTAAATTCAACATGAAACCTTTACACATAACAAAATAAAATAATAAAATCTAATTCCAAAATAATATATCTTATTTCTATTATTATTATTAAATTAATAATTATTAATCAAAATTAAAACCCTAAAATAAAAAATTGTTTATTCTAAAATTATTTTTATCAAAAATAAATATTTAATTTCAAAAAAGAAATGTGAAATGTGTAAGAGCTCCATCAAGTTGGTAATACATTTCAATTCGTTTTGCTAAAGGGATATTTTCCAGCAATATAATAAATTCATTACGTTAAAATTTCGAGATAATTTCTTCCTTTGTTAATTAGTCATCCATGATACCACATCAAACAATCAGTGAAAATCGTTGCTGGAAATTTTTTTCCACTGTAGCACGTGGGTTTTCTTCAGACCACCGATGCGCATTCCGTGTGTTGTTTATTTCGTTACGAGTGAATGTAGCTTCATCCGAAAATAGTATAAATGGAATTAAATGTTGATTCCTATTAACCCATTGAAAAAGCCGGCTGGCGTAGTCACCAGGCTGGACTCTCTGTTGCACTCTCTGAATACGAAAAGGATGCAATCCATTATTATTTAATGTCCTCCATACTCTGTGAAATATTGAGCCGTGTTGCAGTTAATCGTGTGCTCGTTGCCAGACTATATTGAACCATCTGCAGAATGTTTTCACCTTCAGCAGCATGATTTGTTTGTCGTTCAGATGAAATATGAGCGCTGGGAAGTGTACCATTACACGAAGAATATCAAAAATTCTAATAAATACTTTACGATGTGGTACAACACGACCAGGATACCTATGTCGATATTCCGTTACCGCTGCCGCAGCACTTCCATTGCAATCTGTTTTCTTTTTTTGTAACATTCTCTTCTACGTTTTCGTCGGTTTTGTTATTAATAAAAGTCGACATGTTTAAAATTTTAATTCTTTTTTGTTGGCATTATTTACATCAATATTCTTACAATTAAATTTATGTTTAAAAAATGTGTGATTTATTGCCAGTTTAACAACGTTATTGTACGTCAAACGTAAAAAAATGTGTTTTTTGAACCTATTTTTGGCGTTTTACATGGGATATCTTAGAAACTAAGACAGATACAGTTCTAGGACCAATTTTCTTCGATTTCTCAGCTCAAAAACCATAAGAAACAATTGAATTTGCCCCTTAATTAATCTTCCCAGAATTTCAGAAAGCCTTAATTTACCCGGAGGAATTGAAACTCGGGCGAAATCTTTCATCCTGTATAACTCGCTAACGAAGCGTTTTCGGACCTATGTTTATATGAACGTTTTTCTTATTTTTAGCCTCTAGAATGAGTTGTCAAAGTATTGCCCTATCCTCCTGAATCATTATGTATATATAAATCCAGTGGTGTCTACAAGTCTGTTACTCTTTCATGCGGGAAAATTTGTCAACCGATTATGTTGAAAAAGTTTGCATGAACATAGTTTTTATACCTAGAAAGAGAAAATGGGACTATTGCCGTTACAAACTTTTTCGGCATTTCAAGATTGTAGCCGATTTAATGGCGTGAGGTAACAACCAGATTATGTTCCTTGCCGATATTTAACTATATTACGGCCAAACGTTGTTAGAACCAGAAGACCACCTGTGGTGTATTTGAAATTATTTAATTTACAAAAAAGATCTGTGTCCTTTTCGATATTTCCATCGGTTACCGATTAAAGTAGCTTTAAATGTACAACACTGAACGACGCGGCAAAGTTTTGCAAGTCTATTTCTTTAGCAAATTTACTCTGAATTTTATTTAACATTTAATTTGGCTTACAAAAACGCAGCTCGTATAAAAAGAAATACCACTTATCCGAAATGAAATGGAAAAACGTCTACGTCTTGATAAAATGAGAATAAATCCAATGAAAGGCTATACAATGATTATGAGTGATGTAGTTAAATAACCATTGAATTTATTTATTTACTTTTTTACACTAGATTTTCATCTAATATTCGTAAATTTTCTAGTGGCTAATTATAATGCAACAAGCTATACATCATTATCCTACAATAATCCAAACTAGGGAAACAAATAATGTCTACTAAGATGATGTATTTTTTCTTTAAAGATTTTCCACTTAAAATACAACAGATCCACTAAAAAAGAATCTTGGTGAAAAAAAAACCAATAAATCCAATTTATTTGGAAAATAAAATAAATTGAAAGTATATTAAAAGATCCACCAATTGTAATGGAATGGTACGTACCAGTCTTCATCCAAGGTACTGGGTTAGAATTACGGTGAAACATGGATTTTTCATATGCTACTGAATTTCCTTTATACATTTCCAAGCATAAGCTTCCAGTTAATGTATTAAATAAAATGAAAACATAATCTAAAACCCTCCTCTTTTATTGAAATTTGTTAAAAATACAAAAATTGTTATAAAGTATTATCTTAATATAAAAAAAAATACTTAATAAAAACGGGGGAAAATATAATAAAGATGTTTTGATCGTAATAGAATTTCCACTAAATTACAAGTAAAATGTCTTTGTGAACGGAAATTACATTTAAAAATTAAAAAAAAAGGGCAGTATGGTGAAGATAAAGTGGTAAGAAAAAAAAAAAAGGATTTCAAAAGAGAAAATCAGTTTTCTTTAAGTAAAATGTTCATATACTTACATTGTTAAAATACATCACGAACTGTATTAGTATGCAAACTTTATTTCTAATATAAAAAAAATAATATAATAAAATTCGTTTAATTTCCAGATTTTCCTCACTTCCTTTTTTAAAAGTTATTTGTTCTTTTATCATTTATTCTACTTTTTTTTTATCTTTCTTCGTAATCATTTAAATTTTATTACTTTTTTTTTCTTTGATGAAAATATCTCTTTAATTATAAATATAAAAAATATTTCCATATTAAAAAAGGTCATGTGGATAAAAACATTGTTTACAAAGAGAACGATTACAATAATTTATTTTCTTGTCCAGACTTTCTTATGAATGAAACTCAAATAAAACATCTGTACAGAGGTCACCAGCCAAAATTTATGTTTTAAAAGCTTTTATTTAACTCGTTTTACGAATAATCAAATCTTGCAACTGCTATATCTTTTATTCTATCGTATGAAAATCAATGAAATTTGGTACACGTATGTAACTTCGATGACAATACAGCACTACGGTGTCGGAATTTGATATGACCCACCACCACGCCGCCACGCGCTGCTATTACTACGCTAAATTCATGCATTTAGTTGAAAATTTTCATTTCTCATGAACTACCGTATGAAAAGGATTGAAATTTGGTACACGTATGTAATTTCGATGTATAAAAATAAATATTTTTACTTTTATTTTAGTCTTAAAAAAAATACTAAAAACAAAAAAAATTACAAAAATATATTTGATTACATATAAAAAATTATGTTTTAAAAAAGCTTTTATTTAACTAATATTAATATTAACATTAATAAAAAAAAGAAACAAATTAGAAAAACCCTCTAAAAAGTAAAAATAAGAATTAAGTCAAATTGAGAATTTTAAACAAAAAAATATAATATATATTAACAAATATAAAAATACACTGAAAAGTAAAAAATAATTATATAATAAATAACCAATAAATAAAAAATAAATAAATGTAATAATTATTACATTTTAAAATTAAATGTAATGAAAATATTTAGTTAAATAAAACCGTGGCACAGTTTTTATAACAATTTTTTCGAATAAGTATTTATAGACATTTGCTGTATTTTAAAATATATTTTTTGTTTAATGAGGTTGTTTAGTATATTTATATACATTATTTATCTTTAATAAAATAACTCAGGTTTTAATTCTTTGATGGTTCAAATTTGCACCGAGATGACCTTTAAGGGTTAATAAGATTAAAAATAAATCTTTGTTCAAGATTTATAAATTTAATTAAGTTATTACATTTTGACGGTAATCTGAAAAAATTATTAATTATTATCATTATTATAATTGTAATCGTAATTATGAATTCGTTAAATAAAAATTCATAATTAATTAAAATGAAACTTTTAGCGGAAAGAGTGCGTTCAATTTGGCTTAGATTACAAGCAGTATTCGAAGATGAACTTCAACCATGTGAGAACACGTACAAAGAAAGCGAGTGGGTGCATTTTCCCAGATTGTTATTTTTAGCTAGTCAGTCTCAACTGAAGAAATTCCAGCAGACCTTTCCGCCTCCTCCTGTCGTTATTGAAAATGAAAATGAAGATTAATTGTTGTAAAAATAAATGTTGTGTTGTTTTAAATAAATTATAAAAAATAATAAAATAAAAAATTTTTTTAAAATAATTTTTTTCCCTTTTTAAAAAGTAATTTTTTATATGTAATCAAATATAATTTTGTAATTTTTTTTTGTTTTTTGTATTTTTTTTAAGTAATCCTGTTTACCAAACTTTAGTCATCGCAGATAAGACTTCACTGGTAAAGCTGAATGTTACCTGAATTTCGGTTGGCTGAAAGCTGATATACATCTTTGGTTCAATAAAAGAAGAAACAAAACAACGGGAAACCATTCCAGTTTTTTTTATTAATCCTGACATGGAGTGGTTGTTATTCTTTTAAATAATAATATAATACGACAATAAATATATTATTAGTAAGAAGATAAACAAATCAAGATACAAGAGACGAAAAAGGAGTTTTTCTAGAAGAGTACTTATAGAAAAGCATAGAAGGTGCAAATAATGGATATTATTCGACTACAGAATATTGTGCTCCAGTGTGGCTTAACAGCTCTTATGTTCATATAATTGATGCTCAACTTAATAACACTATGAGAATGATTGCCGGTGTTATCAGGTGTACTCCCGTGGAATGGCTCCCGGTATTGAGCCACATACCACCCCAAACCTGCGCCGTATGAACTCTCTTATAAGAGAGTACAAGAAGATTATGGACAATTGAAACCTACCAATACACGAGGACATTGAGGATGCCAATCCTGGTCGCCTTCAATCTAGAAAGTCACCTATCAAAACAGCAATTGCTGCCACAGAGGAAGGATTTAAACTAACTGACCCCTGGCGTCAAGATTGGACTACAAAGCAGAATAACCAAATCCCATATATTACTCAAAAGCCACCGGGTTTTGACTTGCCACGTAGGACATGGTCAACGCTAAACAGAATACGGACTCAGCATGGTAGGTGCGCCTGTTTCCTGTATGAATGGGGTAAAACACCGACGCCTCTTTGCGAGTGTGGTGAAAATCAAACTGTTAAACACATCACAGAAGTTTGCCCTAAGAACAAATAATAAATCCATTCGTACACACCACAAAAGATCAGTAGTTGTAAATATCTCATAAAAATAAGAAATTAATTACAATATGAACATTTTACATAAATCAAAACAAATACCAAACTTGAAAAAAAAAAGAAATTTATGAAAATATTAAATGATAAAAACAAAGCCAAAAAAGATATTTTTTATTAAATATATTAATGGTATCCCCTTTAATACACCACCAATTCAAAATCGCTGTCATTAATAAATAAAAAAGCTATCAGAAACACAACTAAGGAAAAAATAGAAAAATAATAATAATTCAAAATATTATTTTTTCAGAACAAAATTCCATGTTATAAAATGTAAATCATTTATTTTTAAAACTGATTTTAATATAATTCCGTTAAGCTAATACATAAAAAGATAAACTGTATCGAACGAAAAAATATATAATAAACTGTATTGGTATGTACTATTGAAAAACAAACACATGATGTAAGCTCTATCGAAAATAAACACAGGTTTTTTTCCGTAAAATATATTGTTTGTTAGTGTTATTGACTAACCGGCCTACACTCGGAATAGCTGTAAGTTAAATTCTTTTTTTATTTAAAAAAAAATAAAATTAAAATAAATATTAAAAAATGACTCAAGAAAGACTAATAATACTTATTTATACAAACATAAAAACATATAATTTTTTTTTTAAACTGGGGTCAAATTAAAAAAAAAATATTATTTTAAAAGTTTGGGATATTTTTTGAAGTCAACTTTTTACATTTACATTATTTAAATTTTATTTTATATTAAAATAATAATAAATTACAATAAATTCAACCGATATTTAAAAAAAAAGTTGTTCACAAAAGAGTGAGAACATGTACAAGACTAAATTAAGATTCTTTAGGATGTGAGAATATTTTTTTCCAAATTTTCTTATCAGAATTAGATTATATAGAATTACACTACTAGTGATTAGAGTAAAATAACAGCTTCCAATGAGCAACAAACACGAAAAAAATTATTAATATA
The DNA here is from genome assembly GCF_047948215.1 of Lycorma delicatula. NCBI lineage: Eukaryota > Metazoa > Arthropoda > Insecta > Hemiptera > Fulgoridae > Lycorma > Lycorma delicatula. Next base: position 44,304,680 of record NC_134466.1, read on the forward strand.
GTACGCCCTTCTATAACGCGGGCATCCGGAATCAACTGTTATACTCGCGTTATATGCTGATCGCGTTATTTCGAAAAATTAACACAATATATATAATCTATATATATAAAAATGTTAAGTTCGTTTGTGTACGCTTCAAAAACTCAAAATGTTCTGCACCGATTGTGCTCAAATTTTAGCACGATTTATAACCCGCTTCAAAGATTGTTTTCATCTATTTTTAATAAATCTATCTATCTATTTTTAATTTGTACATTTTTAATTTGGAAATGTAAACAAAGGAAAACCAATCAGATCAATGCAAGATGGCCGCTGTCAAACACAACGACCAATCACAAAGAGCCCGTATGGCCGTTGCCAATGTAAACAAAATCACAACGGATTAAGTAACAAATTTCTTTGAATTATATCTTTACAGCTAAAACATCTCTATTTTATAAAAAAAAAAAAAAAAAAACAAAAAAAACAAAAAGAAAAGCCACCAAGAAGGATGACTTACAGTAAATAAATTAAAACACCCAACTTTCTTATAGTCCAGATAGACTTAAGACTATACAAACAAAAAAAGTCGAAATAACCAAATACACAGAAAATAATATCCCTACATAATGACCAAAAAATCCTTTGTTAGGTTAAATATTCACTTTTGTCTGAATTTACAGAAGGCATTTACAACGAAGCATTGATAAATATTGAAGACAAGTGCGTAGCTAATGCAAATAAAGTTCTTAGTCAATTGGGAATGCCAGCACCCACCCGAGCTACGATTGCTTCATTTGATGTGGATTTACGCCGTGAACAGAGTTACATTGGTGATCTTCAGTCATATGTCCAATCAAACATTTCTAAATTAACGCGTGAACAGTAAGGCATTTATGATCGCATAATGCAAATGATAAATGACGGGACCTTCTTCTTGGATGCGACAGGAGGAACTGGGAAAACATTCCTCATTAGATTGATTCTAGCAACGGTTCGATCAAAAAATGACATAGCCTTAGCTCTTGCTTCGTCTGGAATAGCTCCGACATTGTTACCAGGTGGAAGGACTGCGCATTCAGCTCTGAAGTTGCCATTAAACATGCAAATCATCGAGACTCCCACGTGCAATATTTCCAAAGCATTCTGTATGGGAAAAGTATTACGAAAATGTAAACTCATTGTTTGGGATGAATGCACGATGGCACATAAAAAATCACTTAAAGCTCTTGATCGATCGTTACGAGATTTGCGTGGAAACGTTCAGCCATTCGGGAATGCTTTGATATTGCTAGTAGGAGATTTTAGGCAAACATTGCCTGTAATTTCTCGATCGACACCAGCAGACGAAATAAATGCTTGCCTGAAATATTCAACACTGTGGTGACACGTACGTACATTGCAGTTGACTACGAATATGCGTGTCCAGTTGCAGAATGATCAGCTGAGGTATTCTCACGACAGTTACTGGACATTGGAAACGGACAGCTGCCAGTCGATGAGACGTCTAGAGGAGTATCATTTCCTGTTAATTTTTGTAATTAATAACATCGAAAGAAGAACTGATCGAAAAAGTATTTCCTGATATTCAAATTAATCATAGAAATCACGATCGGCTCAGTGAACGAGCTATCCTTGCCGCAAAGAACAAAAATGTCTATCAACTTAATAAATCCAGCATTCAAAGTGAGGAAATTACATATAAGTCGATAGACACCGTTGTGGAAGCAGATGAAGTAGTTAATTATCCAACGGAGTTTTTAAACTCACTTGATCTGCCAGGGATGCCACCACACATATTAAAATTGAAAATAGGTGTACCAATTATCCTGTTGCGGAATATTAATCAGCCAAAACTCTGCAACGGCACGCGACTTGCAGTTAAGAAATTGATGAATAACGTAGTGGAAGCAACAAAGGCCTTTCAAAGGTGAAGATGTCCTTATTCCTGAACTACCCATGATCCCGACCGATACACCATTTCAATTTAAAAGATTGCAATTCCTAATTCGATTGGCATTTGCAATCACAATCAATAAAGCTCAAGGTCAATCTTTAGAATTGTGTGGTTTAGATTTAGATGCGGATTGCTTCTCACATGGACAACTGTATGTCCGTGTTCCCGAATCGGCAAACCAGATAGCTTTTATATCTACGCAGACAGTGGAAAAAATATTGTATATCAACAAATATTGCAAAATTAAACTTTTATGAAAAATGAGACTATTATGCGGTAAAATAAAATGAATCAAAATAAAGATACAGTACTGTGTATGTATTCTACAATAATTATATTTTTGTAGCTCGATTTTTTTCACATTTTTTTTATTCGGAACGGTAAACAACGATAACTGTACAGTCTTTCAAGCCCTTTCTCTTATAGCCTAATTGAAAATAAGCTGTAAATTGATAATACAATACTGTATAATAGAGTTGAATTTGAAATACTGTAAAGTAATATACAGGTTCCGAAGAAACTACCGCAAGGTATTACTACTTCAGACGATGAATGATGATGTGATTTGTATGAGTATAAATTAACTGTAGTTTTGTACCGTCTCACTTCGATCAATCCTGTGATGTGTATTTAATTGAAATCCAACCTCAAAGAACACCGGTATGCAGGATAGTATTCAAATCCGTATAAAAGTAACTGTTTTTACTAGAATTTGAACCTTAGAACTCTCCACTTGGAAATCAGCTGATTTTCAATGACGAGTTCACCGCTAGACCAACTCAGTGGGTTTAACACAACATATCTTTTTTTTCTTGTTTAGAATCCAAGAATTACCGTTCAGGTATTACTTCAGCAGATGAATGAGGATGATGTGAATATGAGTTTAAATGAAATGTAGTCTTGTACAGTCTCAGTTCGACCATTCCTGAGATGTGTGGTTAATTTTATCCCAACCACCAAAGAATACCGATATTCACGATGTAGTATTCAAATGTGTATAGAAGTTGTAAGCCTTTATTAGGATTTCTCGACTTCGAAATCAGCTATTTGCAAAGACGCGTTTACTAGTAGACCAACCCGGTAGGTTTAACACAACTTATAATTTAAGAGTTACATTTAAGATAGTTATTTGAAAAAAGTTTGTTGTTTGGAATATATATATATATATATATTTTACAGTACGTGTAATTTCACAGAGCTAAATGTATTAACCAATTTATATATATTCTATACAATTTATTACTTTATTTAAATACGTATATCTATATACGTATATAGTTAAATGCATTTCTATACACACTCTAAAAATTAGAAATTGTTTTTACATCTGGAGAAAACAATATTTATTTGGTGGTAAATTCTTCCATCCGTGTAATTTTGAATAGCAATAGAGCGAAGTTCGTATTGTATTATTAAATCGACTTTAAAAACAACGAATTTTTTGTTTAAAATATTTCCCACTAATATTATCTGAAATAAACTTACAAAAAGTGGCTACAAAAAAGAAGCCTTATAAATAGGATACATAAAAGAAACATTTTTAAATCGGTCCAATTTATAGAAATTTTGAAAACAGAAAACCGAAATTTTGAAACAGAAAACAGAATTTAAAAAAATATATATATATACTCAGAGAGAGTGTCCGGAAAAGAAACATGTTCTACTGGTAAAAATAATGAAAAAAAATCATATAAATATAGTATACAATTAACCAAAATTTAAAAGAAAAATTATACAATCTTAATCAACTAGAAATAATTTTATTTCATATATATAGTGTCCGAAAAAGATATGGAGAAATTTTTAAGACACGTTCTACTGGTGAAAATAATGAAAAAAGGTTCATATAAATATAGCTCTGGAAACGCTTTCAGCTCCTCTAAAATGAAGTCCCACTGTAACTTTTGGGATCCAAGTTAAGAAGTAACATCTGTGGTTTCTTACATAATTTCAGCTGGGAATTAGGATAAACGAGATCGCAGAACTGTGACTCCAGTAGTTTGTAAGATATCTGACGTAAAACAGAAAGTTCGATATCGAAAAACAAGTTTTTTTTGTACTTGTAGTACAATAGCTTTGAAATAACCAATAAGATTTAGCAACAAAATTTATACAGAATCTAATTTTGAGAAAAATAATATAAATATAACCAATAAAAAGTAAATGAAACCGATTAAAAATAAATTTTTATTGAAGCAAACCAGACGTAAAATAGACAGAAAATCGTATTATTCTTTCTGTACCTAATAAACAATCTTCGGTGTATCAGCATTTACGAACAAAAAGGTCATTTCCGACGGTGTTCATTTTCGATTGAACGCTAAATAAATCATCATGTTAATGATGGACATCGCGTGATTCAGCATATTCAAAGTAACCCAGGTACTTAGTTCAGGTGAATTTCACGTTGTACAAGTTTGTCAAAAAAACAAAATGTAGCGCATCATACGGAAAGAACATTTTGATCCTCTCCTACTGCGGAAAGTTCAAAATTTGTGGCCAACAGATTACCCCAAGCGGTTAAACTACTGTCAGTAGTTTCTAGACAACGTTGATGAGATGAATTCAGTTGTATTTGTTGATGAAGCCAATTTTATGAGTCTTCAATTCTATAAATAATCATTTATGAAGCGAGGACAATCCACATGGTAATGTGGAACTAGTTTCCAAATTGGATTTCACATTAATGTTTGGTGTGGCATTATTTATGATAAAATTCTGGGACAATTAATTTTCAATTAAAACCTTACGGAAGATGCATACGTTCATTTCTTGAAAAAATATTCGCCGGCATTTTTGGAGAATGTACCTTTACAAACTGAATTGCAATTGATTTTCTAGTCCGATGGTGCAACGCCACATTTTTCTTTAATAGCTACAGGGTGTCCCATATAAAACGCAACCCATCAATCACTCATCCATGAAATTTCAAAACTCAAGCTTACTCCCTTACTCGTTACTGAAATGGACTCTTCCAACATCTGAACATCGCGGCGACGCAGTAGAACACGCGACGCAGTAGTTTTATATGATTACTATGTTTACTGATAGTAACAACAATGCAATCATAACGTTCAGTGTATTGCTAGAGACAAGATAGTGATTTCGCTACTTCAGTACGAAATCAGTGGTTGCAGTGCAAGATTTGTTTCGCCATAAGTACCCAGATAAACCAGCTCCTAACAAAACATCAGTATTAAGGTTAGTCACAAAATTTAGAGAGACCGGTTCAGTTAATAGCAAGGAACACAAAAGATCTGTGTCAGCGTTGAATACAGATACAGTCGCTGAAATCAAAGACCGATTACTCGCCTCGCCAAATAAATCGAACAGACGTTTTTAGGCTGAAATTAATTTGTCTAAATCAACTGTTCATCGGGCGAACAAACGATTACAATTACGACCTTATCGCATTCAAACGGTTCATCGACTTCTTGAGCCCGACAAAGAAAAACGGCTACAATATTGTCAACGGTTCCGTCGATTTCTGCGTGAGGGAATTAATGTTATGGATTCGTTATTTTTCACAGATGAAGCACGGTTTCATTTGGATGGCTACGTAAACAGCCAAAACAGTAGAATTTGGAGCGCTGAAAATCCCCACGTTTATCTCGAAAAACAATTACACCCGCAGAAGTTGGGCGTGTTGTGCGCGATATCGCGGAAGAAAATAATCGGTCCTATGTTTTTCGAGTACACCATTAATGCAGAACGATATCAGGATATTTTATTTCAGTTTATCGCACTCTTGGAAGAGGAAGACATACACACTGCTGGCTACAACATGACGGTGCGACATCGCACTACGCAGGTTCAACTTCTGATTTCGTCGAAGAATTCTTTGGTGATCGTGTTATCGGTCGAGGCTTGTGGCCACCAAGATTTGACTGCGGCGGATTTTTTTCTATGGGGTTACCTCAAAGAAAAAACCTACACCAACAAACCACGATCACATGAGCAATTGAAAGTCGATATTGAACAAGCTGTATTAAATATCCAGCCACAAACTTTGAAAAAAGTTGCAAGAAACGCTGTAAAAAGAACTGAAGCTTGTATTCAAGAAGATGGCGGCCACTTCCAACATTTACTCTAAATGTAAGGTAATGGATGGTAATTATAAAAATTACATTTACATTTACACATGCCTTTTTATTATTTCAATACCTACAAAGTAAGGTTGTGTTGCGTTCTATATGGGACACCCTGTAGAAATCACTTGAATGTTAATTTTTTAAACTAGATTGGATGTACCACGATCAATCGACTTAAATCTACTAGAAAACCTCATTTGGGGCCATATGAAAACGATAGCATACCGAAAAATTTAATATCAAAGAAGAGTTATTCATAAAAATACGAAATGCTATTTAATTTATACGAAACTATCCTGAAAGATACGCTAAACTACCGGAAATATTTTACATCGGGCAGAGTGCTGTGAACATTGTGAAGGAGAGAAATTCGAATAATTACTGTAAGGTTTGTTGTCATTTATCATTTCGTGTATTTTTTTATTTTTTTTTCTCTATTAAGAGAAAAGTTTACTAGGTACAGAAAAAAATAATACTGAGACGTCAGTGCCTGTTGATGACGGCATTGGAAGGATTTGTAACTGTTGTAACTGAGAGGAAAGCAAGAGATCGAAGACGAATGAAAATGATAGACAATATAAAAAGGGAAGGAAGTTACTGTAAAATAAAACGGATGGCACAGAATCGAGCAGAATGGATGTGAAAACCTGCCTTTAGGCAGAACACTTATTATTATAGGTACAGAAAGAATAATACGATTTTCTGCCTATTATTCATCCATTTTGGTTAAAAAAAAAACAATTTTAAAACTTTTTATTTGCTGTATTTTTATTAGTCATCTAAGAATTAAATTCCAACGAGTTTTGTGAAATCTTCCGCATTTATTAGTAATTTAACTAAGCTATTGTATAACAATTTAAAAAAAACTTGTTTTTCGATACATAATTCTGTGTTTTACGTCGAATATCTTACAAACTACTGGAGTTACAGTTTTTGGGACCTGTTTTATCCAACTTCCCCAGCTCAAATTAGATAAGTAACCATCAACTATACTCCATAATTTTGGTCCCAAAATTTAGAGTAGGACCTTTTATTAGAAGAACTGGTGAAAATCCGGGTGAAAACTTTCGTTAGCCGTAACTCAAGAACAAAGCGTTTCAGAAGCTATTTTTGTAAAAAGATTTTTCATTATTTTCACCAGTAGAACATGTCTTGAAGGTTTCTCCGTTAGTATTAAAGTATTTTTTTGTGGGGGGGGGGGAGAAATGTTAAAATAAAAACAAATTTCAAAATTTTCATGTTTATTAATAAAGCCATATCATTATTAAAACATACATTATTAAAAATAAATAAAACTGTTAGATTCAATTCTTCAATACAAAAGCTATCCAATTAAATCTTAAAATATTACATTATAACGCATGCCTACAATATGTGGGAAAAACACCGAGTTTTGTATTTATTTTACAAAATAAAAAGATTGAGAAAATAATACAACCGGTTCCATCTTTATAATTAATATTATCCCATTTTTATATAGAGTGTAACTAAAATAGTGGGCTAACAATACATTTTTAGATTCTACATGTCAAAAAAAATCTGATCTGGACACCACATGACTTACTTGTACGCCTATTAAATTACATATACACATTTTTTATTTTAATGAAAAGTGCATAAAATTTTATTTCATCAATAACTTTGAAATTTTCTTATTTATTTATTTTTTTGTTATTATTGAATTAATATTCTCGTACATTTTTTTTTTACGATGAGAAGTTAAGTTATTAATAAATAAATATATTAAATTAAAAAAAAATGAATTCTGATTCAAACCGATATGCCTCCCCTAACAGGCTAAATTTTATTTGGCTATAAATCTGAAACCAACTAAAATAAGTACCACTTATGATATATTGTCGAAAAGTTCTCAATGAGGACTTATTATTGCAGTTAAGAAAAAGTAAAAAATCCAGATATTTTTTTAATTTTGGGTTTTTTTTTGGATACTTTTGGTTCAGTCGATTGCAATCAAAAGGGAAGGAGCACAACTAGATGTAACAAAAGTCCTAAATCTAAAATTTCAACATCCTACGGCTAATAGTTTTTTACTTATGCGAGATACATACGTACGTACAGAAGTCACGCCAAAATTAGTCAAAATTGATTCAGAGATGATCAAAATGGATATTTCCTTTGAAATCTGATAATCGAAATTTTTCGCAATAACAATACATCCTTTATTTCGTCCAAGAAAGTAAAAACTTATGACAAAAAATGTATGACATAATTTTGTCATATTTCATTTCATCCTCTATTAAATAAGTTACTTGATTTATTATGAAATTAATTAACTTTTTTTATTTAGTATTAATACTATTTATTTAATTAGTTTCAAAAATATGTAATAATTTTATCGAGATAAAATTAATAAAAATTAATTATTAATAATAATAATAATAATCATCCAACAATTTTATTTTCAAACAACAATAATTTAAGGTAACTTTTATTTTTAAAATAACAGCAATTATGATGATTGTTTTAAAAGTCAATCAAAGGTGATATGATACTCAATGTGATCGCTATTATAAATTACACATCCCTCTTCCAACCAGCCTTACTCGTCAAAAATTCCTAGAATATTCCTTTCTTGATTAAATCAATTCCGGATTTAAGTAAAATTTATTAAAATTATGTGAATATATATTGAAAAAAAAGTTTACAATTCTGTAGAACAATTGACCTTTGATCAATAAATATTGATCTTTTACTAAAAAAAATAAGTTATCCTTTACTCTGTAATAAGTAATTAGTAAAATCGTTTCGTTAATTTTGACACGTATAATCAAAAAATGTATAACCAGCCCACCACTTTTTGATACACTCTGTATATACGATATCAGTCCGGACAAGTAATAAATGATATTTAATATTGATCACATAAAAAAAGTTAGCAAAAGAGGAGGGGCAATAAGCAACATGCAAAATACGAAAACAAACCATAAAACGTAATATTGGTAACAATTAGGGCCATCTGTTTTTAGGGAAACGTGGTTGTAGTTAGCGTTTAGGTTGAAGGGAAAGATTTCATACCAGGTGCGTTCGTTCATTGGGTAAATGCTTTTAACCCTTTGTTTCAAAATACGCACATAAATATAACAGGTGTGAGTAAATTGGTAGTCGTTATATATAGATATATGTATGAAATAAAGAGTTAAACCATTACAGGAAATTGGTGGCATTCATTATATATATATATATATATATATATATATATATATATATATATATACAGAGGGGAAGAGAGAGAATGAATCTGAAATTCGTTAAAAAATATTAAAATCGACTAGGTAATAAATAAATGCTACAATGGTTCTGACAACATGGTTTTTCTTTAATATCCCATATATTTTTATTTATGTATTTCTTTTAATTTGTAATAAAAAAAAGAAAAAAAAACAAATAAAATAATCTAACATATACAGAGTGTTTCTAAAATGGTGTTTTTTCCGATTTTTCCCTGTTTCCCTTTCTCCTCTTTTCCTCGCACGTAAATCGGTCCAATAGTTTTTTATTCTATAGCGGACACACACATATCGGAAACATTAAAATGGAATCGTAAAATATTTAGTATAGCGTGTTGTGCCTTTTACATCCAACAGATATCGCTGTTTTTTTCAAAAAAACATGTTTTTATCTGTCACAGGTGTGACATCTTAGGTATATAAAAACACAACGATGTGTCGAAATTTCAAACCAATCGGTTAAGAACTTTGGAGATTTAAGATTTTGAACAAACGAACATTTACATTTTTATTTATATAGATTTCTTCAATCGCAAATGAAATATATACATTAAAAACGTATTTCTATTGTATATATTTATATGAAATTTTTTGAACATGAAATTCTTATAAATGTCGTAAAAAGAGAGAAAAAAATAGATAAAATCCACATATATAATTTAAATTATATATTGACAGGTAAGATTTATATTACATGATGTAGTGATAGATGTAATTGCAATTGACAGGATGCATATGTAACTAATGTCTGTTAATATGTGATATATTAACATAAATTAATACTGTCTATCAATGTAGTTTTTAATTTTACCTCATAAATTTTAAATTGTTATTAGATTTATGGTAAACAGATTAATTTTTTTTTTTAATGAAAAGTAATTATTTCCGCACTTCTTATTTAAAATAATACAATAAATAAGTGAAAATTTTATAAAACTTGCAATAATTACTTTCCCAGACAGCTACCTAGACATGAAAAAGAAACAACGCCCATAAATAATTAACATAATCTTCTAGTAATAGCGCAAAAGCTTTGGTAATCGTCAGTTACAAATCGTATTATGTTCCAACATATAAACATATGCAAAAAAATTCATATCAAAAACCACCTACATACCATCCATTTAGGTCGATTAAACCAAACATGTCCAAACAGATAAATGGTAAACCATCTACACATACAGATCGATTGGTCAATGATGATGATACAGTACACCCAGTACTGTAATATAAAAATCCTCTTTTGTTTTAGCTACTTTTTACAATTAATAAAGTTATGTAAAAATTATTTAAACTATATATAATTATGTAAATTATGAAACTAGCCGGCCTCCGTGACGAGAATGGTAGCGTCTTGGTCTTTCATCCGGAAGTCCCGGGTTCGAATCCCGGTCAGGCATGGCACTTCCATGCTATAAGTCATTCATCTCATTCTTTAAGGCAATATCTAATGGTGACCCCCAGAGGTTAAACGGAAAAAAAAACTATTTGAGGGAAATTTTTGAAAATACAAATTTTTAAGTTAATATTTTATAATTAAGTAGCAGACCCGGCAACGCTTCACTATTGCTAGATTTGAGTGTATATATATATATATAAACATAAATTAAATGAATACACTAGAAAGTGTGATAAAAAATTAACAAAATGAACATTATGGAACTTCCCCATTTTTCTTTTTTTCATTTTCCCCTTCTTCCCTTTTACCTTTTTAGATTTTTCTCTTTCTACCTTTTCCCCACGCGTAAGTCTGTCCAGTAGTTTTTTAGTCTATATAGTACAGTCAATTTGTATTTTTATTTGAAAATCTTTACCCACCGATTGATGTTTTTTCCATATGTTATGTTAGATTTTTGAAAAACTCAAAAAGTTTTTGAAATGCGTTTTTCTCTGAATCTGTGCATTTTAGAGAAAAAACTTTCAAACAAAAAATGTAGAGGACATTCTCCTCTACAATTAACGTTGCAGAAGTTATGCCGTAAAATTTGAAATTGAAATACTAGGTGGCGCTGAAGTTGTAAAAAACGTGTTTTTTTCGGGTTTTCACCGGAAAAAATTGTTTTTCGTCTGTATTGCATTTGGAAAAGTTGTTAATCTCAAAAAAAAACAGACAACTTTTCTTCAAACAATTTTCTTGTACGACTTAGCATTCCAGAGTTATAGTGGTACAATGGCAACGCAGCGGTCAGGAAAAATTTTTGAAAGTGTATGTTTGGAGTGTCGCTTTATATGGAAGTGAAACTTGGACAATCGGAGTATCTGAAAAGAAAAGATTAGAAGCTTTTGAAATGTGGTGCTATAGGAGAATGTTAAAAATCAGATGGGTGGATAAAGTGGCAAATGAAGAGGTATTGCGGCAAATAGATGAAGAAAGAAGCATTTGGAAAAATATAATTAAAAGAAGAGACAGACTTATAAGCCACATACTAAGGCATCCTGGAATAGTCGCTTTAATATTGGAAGGACAGGTAGAAGGGGAAAATTGTGTAGGCAGGCCACGTTTGGAATATATAAAACAAATTGCTAGGGATGTAGGATGTAGGGGATATACCGAAATGAAACGACTAGCACTAGATAGGGAATCTTGGAGTGCTGCATCAAACCAGTCAAATGACTGAAGACAAAAAAAAAAAAAATATATAAATTGATGTACAAAATTGCTTAGAATTATCAAAAGTTTACTTCGACTTTCAAAGAAACTGCCTTTTTCAATTACTTCAAAATATTATGAATATGATTAACTGCCATTAGTGTACTGAGCAAAAAACATTGAAATTATTTCAGAAATTAAATAATTCCGTTTGAATTTTAATCCTTCAACTTCATTTTTAGTGATCAACAGTTTAAAAATTCAATTAAAATATTAGTAATTTTTTTTTTAGAACTAATAAAATTTAAATGAACTATATAATTTGAATTTTAATCCTTCAACGTCATTTAAGTCATAAACGGATAGAATTTAATTAAAATAACCTGATCACATAATAGGAGATTAATAATTATTAAAATATTTATGTATAATAAATTTATGGACAAAAGAAATATAATTAAAATAAAATGAAAATTTTGATAAACTAAATTTGATAAATTAAATAAATTTTCTGTAAATTTATCTAACTTTATATAATATTTTCCATCATTTACTGTCATTGTTATTTAAAATATTTAACCGATTCGATAGCCGTTCTATACTAGAGTATGCTATACTGTACACTAAATACAGTGTATTCAACTTTATTTGTCAATCTACTCTTTCTTGTGTTGCCTATAAAATCACTGTTGACGACTCATAAAATTAATTTTATCTTAAAATCTACAACTTTACTATTTCTTCAGTTATTTATTATGTTTGCTGAAGGAATTATAGCTTAATTAACATTTATCAATAAAGGGAATTTTTAAATTACTTAAATACGTCTACATATCCAAACGAAAAAGGAAATTCGTATTTTCATCATTTAAACACTGGTAAAAAAAAAATCTGAAGTTTATATCACAAATAGTTTGATGTATAGTAAGTAAAAAATAGTCTTTCAGGAGGTCACGGGTTCAGATCCCGGTCAGTCATGACATTTTTACACACGCTACAAAATTGTCATATTATCTCATCCTCTGAAGCAATTATCTAACGGTGATCCCGGAAACTACAATATATATATATATATGTTACGGTTAAACCCCGAATACCGGTAAATCTTAAGTTAATCTTAATTTTTAATAGTTTTGGTCATTATTGGCATTTACCATAAACTGTTGGTAAAAGTTGACAATTCTGTAATGAAATCACTCAAAAGTATGAATTTAAAAATGATTTTTATGAACTTGGTACAAAGGTGGGTAAATTACAAGCGATGTATTTGAGAAACCAGATTACGTTGTGTAAAGAAAATTTTTTGAGTGTTGAGGAAGTTTGAACTAAGACGGTGAGCATACGAGAAGCTGTGAAAAAACTGTCTTTAGTTGGTGGGCAGGGATTCAGAAAGTGCAACTCCGTGAAAACGTTTACGACGAACAGATGTTTATGCAATTCTGCCAAATTACTTTGTAATTCTAAATGCTAAATGTCAATAATGACCAAAACTATTTGGTAAAAGTCCGAAATAAATGTGTTTTCAAGATTTTTTCGGACTTTTACCAAGTGACTTGATAAATGTTAGAATTTACCGGTAAAACTTAAGATTTACCGGTATTCGGGGTTTTACCGTAAAACATATATATATATATATATATATATATATATATATATATATATATATATATTTATTAATAGCAATATGGTAGCTCTTCCAACACCGGGAAATTTACGTATTAAAGATGTCCCATTTTATTTGTAAAATTTCCCGGTATATTCTTTATTTTCCATTGGTTACAACAACAGCGATAAAAAAAGGTATAATTTTTTTATTTTTTCTGTTTAGCCTCCGGAACCACCGTAAAGTATTACTTCAGAGGATGATAAGTATGAGTGTAAATGAAGCGTAGTCTTGTATAGTCTCAGGTCAACCGTTTCTGAGATGTATGGTTAATTGAAATCCAACCACCAAAGAACACCGGTATTCACGATCTAGTATTCAAAAACGTATACCTTACGGTAGTTCCGATGGCTAAACAGAAAAATAGAGTAAACAGCTATAATTAGTTGATTAGTCTCATAATTTGTCTTTTGCGTTTGTGTAAGCTTAATTTATAAATGATTTAATATAAAATTGTAGCAGTTTAAAAGCCGATGGTGGTGCGGCCGACCAGTTGAGCAAAGATATTGCCGAAAAAGTGGAGAGTTCTACTACGGCCCTGGCTGGAAGGGGTGGTAGGAGGGTCCTCGTCCTTGTTAAGGACGTGGATGGTCTAACGGCGCAGGATGAGTTTCTCAGGGAAATTCGTAAAATAACTGGCGAGTCGGTCACTATAGATGTTTTATCAATGCGGCCGGCTTACGGCTCGACGCAAGTAGTTACATTAGCTGTACCACCCATCCTTGCGGACAAACTGCTTTCTGATGGAAATCTTCGCGTTTGGTGGGTGGCCTGTTGCCACGGGTGACGCAACCACGTGGGTGACACTACGGGCCTCCCACAAACTCTGCTTTAAATGCTGGAGTCCAGGCTACAGGGGCAAGTACTGTAATGGGGCAGATAGAAGTGGCCATTATTTTACGTATGTTAAGGCCGGCCATATACGTAAAGATTGTAAGCAGGATGTACATCCTGCAAGTTGTACGGTCATACGCCCGAAGGTCGAGGACACGAGACAGGAGTCAGGAGTTGTGTCTTCACATCAAGTCCCGGGGGAGATTTACCTTTTGAAAACTCCTCATTTGAGGCAAGGCATGCAAAAAGATCGAGCCCCGGCTGACTGGGCGGAGCCTTGCGTTCTTCCGAGGTAGTATGAGGCGAAGGCATCCCCGGAGCTGATTTTATGTTTAATTGTGTGTCCGTCTCCGGTGGAGGGGAAACTACAGATGTACAAAAAAAATGTTTAAAGTAATTTATTCAAGAGAAAACTTATTATTTACTGGATGGATTTTAACCATACAACTTTAAATATTGATAAAACCGTTGCGTTGTGGTTTACAGATAGGTAGAAAATTCTCAAACCGGTGGGTAGAATCCCCATTCATGATAAACATATTATTTTATTGCCCATAGAACAAATTTTCTGGTATTTTATTAGATATAATCTAATTATTAGATTATCTATTATTAGATATAATCTCTTCGGATTATCAAATTAGTTTCGTTTGCAACAAAATCAAACTTTACAGATTTACTTTCAAGCGGCTTAACTATAAAAACTTAAGCTTAATATCTTAAATATATAGGCTTAAAACTTACCTTATTGTTATTATTAATATTAACCTAAATTTGAACTCCAAGAATTTCATTATACCCTTGGAGGAAAAATAAGTGTTTAATATTTCGCTACCCATAACTTAAAACAAATAATTTCCGAGACATGTTTATAGAGATTTTATTTCATTATATCAAAATTATCCCCCAAAAATATTTCCGTACAATTTTGAATCATTCTGTATATAAATACAAGTTAAAAGTTTATTTTTTTGCAAAATTATGAGTTTTTTGTGATATATTATACTGTGATTTTTTTTAACCTCCGGGACAACCGTTAGGAATTGCTTCAGAGATGAGTGATTTGTAGCGTGTGTGAAAATACCGTGCCTAACCGAGATACGAACCTGGTAATTCACAGAAGTTCTCGAGTTTGATTCCCCGGTTAAAATTAGGAAAATTTATGATAAATAAAACAGCCCTTAACAATTTGGATCTCAACCGCCTCAGCTGTACAGGCAATAATATCTACATGCATCACAGAAGTTCTCGAGTTTGATTCCCCGGTTAAAATTAGGAAAATTTATGATAAATAAAACAGCCCTTAACAATTTGGATCTCAACCGCCTCAGCTGTACAGGCAATAATATCTACATGCATCACAGAAGTTCTCGAGTTTGATTCCCCGGTTAAAATTAGGAAAATTTATGATAAATAAAACAGCCCTTAACAATTTGGATCTCAACCGCCTCAGCTGTACAGGCAATAATATCTACATGCATCACAGAAGTTCTCGAGTTTGATTCCCCGGTTAAAATTAGGAAAATTTATGATAAATAAAACAGCCCTTAACAATTTGGATCTCAACCGCCTCAGCTGTACAGGCAATAATATCTACATGCATCACAGAAGTTCTCGAGTTTGATTCCCCGGTTAAAATTAGGAAAATTTATGATGAATCAAATATAATGAAGTTAGTAATGAATGATCTTAGCAGTTGATAAAAATAGAGATTTGAGTGTTGCATAGTCAATTTCTCAGTATACTTCATGTTGGAGGAACTAGTGAAGATTAGCTGGTAATGTTAAATAAGCGCGTGGGTGTGTATGCTTGCATACTAGTGGTAGGTACTACCTCGTTAATTTCTGTACTCAATTAGTAACCACCTGGCACTTGACATTCTATTACAATATTCAGTTTAAGCCTGATATTATATCCTTTTCAAATCTTTATCCTTAATACCTCAACTGGTTACGAAAACTTGAATGTAGATTTATTTAACTAATTCATTCGAATACAAATTTTAAATTTTTACATAAATTTTGTGGTTAAGAAAACAAAAAGAAACATAATAATCCAAAATTTGTAAAGGATACATATAATCTATCAGTAACAAATCTTTTATATATAACAAGAACATTGATACCTCATAATTATGTAGAAATCACTAAATTAGAATTTTTTTTTTTTTTAAATTAATCAGAACAAATGTCTACATACAGATATAGAAAAATCAAAACAAATGGAATTTATCTTTCCACACAACATGTTTTTTCATATCTTTATGCTTCATGACCTCCTAAGCCCCCTAAAAAAAATAAAAATGGGAAGATAATTTTTTAGCACGTTTACCAATCGGTTTGGTATAATATAAAATGTAATATTAATGTTGAGAAAGTAAAAATAAATAAAATTTACCTAAAAACAGAACTACTAAAAAATAAAATTTCTGTAAAAAAAGTTTCCTTTAATTCTATTTGATTTTCATTTATTTCATCTATAGATGAAATAGATGAAAATCAGGAAATAAGATTATCAAGAAATTCTTTTTGATTTAAAAAGGAGATTATGTAATTAATTTCTAGCATGGCTGTATAACTTTGTGTATAATACTTAAATTATATTACTTAAATTCCAGGGTTTCGAATCTCGGTATTCATGGTATTTTTTACACGCTACAATATTCCATTTGCATATTTCCATAATACTGAAATTACATTACTGAAATTCCAGGGCTTCGAATCCCGGTATTCATGGTATTTTTTACACGCTACAAAATTCCATTTGCATATTTCCACGTATAAGCGTTTAAAGCTTCTACAGTGAATAAACTAAAAAAAGTAATAATAATAATTAAATTACAATAAATTAAAAAAAAAAATTAATTTAAATTTCTGTATTAATAACATTATAAAAGCTTACGCACATTTGCTTTAGAAAAAAAGCTCGTGTGTACGCGCACGTAAAAAGTTATACTTCTTTGGCGTGAATAAAAAAAATAATTTTGTACGCATTCAAATAAATTTGGACCGAGATAAACGGTAGATAGAAACATTAAATACCATGAATAAAAGTTTGAGTAAATAATAAAATAAATTAAATAATATTTATTTTTATACAGTTTAAAAAGTATTGAAGTATTCGGTGTCATATAAAACAAAGTTGATGGAATATATTTCGATTAGTATAGTTCCATTAATTCTTCTGATGATGATTGAATAAGCACGAAGATTATCATATGAAAAATATGATTCAAATAGCTTTATTTTATAATAGTGTATTTTATAAAAAATTTTGTTTTTGGTAAATTTAAAATTATTTATGCAAAGAATTTATCAGATGTGTGCTAATTTCTGTGTCATTAAAAAATACAATTTTACCAAAAATAATACTTACATAAATATAACCTCAAATCTTGATACACAATACAAATAAATAAATAAATATAGGCTGCAATATAAACACAAGTTTTATGAATATGAAAAACAATATGCACAGTTTAAAATATCAGTCTTCAAAAATTCGTGTATATAAATATATATTTATATGACTGAATATCTGTTATGTTTACAACACGCTGATCACTTAATTACATTAAACAACTGACTGAATTAGATACTTATACGCATGTACGTACAAACGGATCCACTTGGGCCTGCGGAAATCTTCATGGTGTGTTACATCGGCGCGCGCAACTTCCGTAACTTGCTAATAAATACACTCTGATCAGTTTCTCCTAACGCGCCAAAACTAGTATACCTTAAAAAACATTTATATCTAAAGATTCTTATTTCAGTCATTTTCAAAATTATAAAATAATGTTGAAACATGCTGTCATCTAAAGTATATTACAAAGAAATAATTTATTAATATAGTAAAAGTAAAAAAAAAATTTTATTCTCATCGTTTCAAATATAATAAAGTAGCGGTTTGATACATTTTCCAATCAAATTGTGAAAATACTATATATACTAGTATATTTTAATGACGTTTTTCTTTAACATTAAAATAAATTTGTAAAGATGAGTACTCAAATACTTTCACACTCGCATAACATCAAAATTATTCTACTCAAATAAAAAGTTATCTGAAGTGTTCATGAAATAAAATAAAAAAACCGTTTAAAAAAAATACGTGTTCAAAATCTTATTTAAAATGAAAAAAAAAACCGAGTGTTGATAATTCTAGTGTAAAATAATCACCATCAACAGACAATATGAAAAAGATATTAAAAAAAAAATGAAAATAATAAAGCAAGAAATATTTACTGACGACTAAACAATATTTACTAAACGATATAAAACAAATATTTTAAACAACTTGTCGGAATTTTTTAACATGATTAAAAAAAAAAAATAATTAAAAATAAGAGAAATAAACTGCTGTTCTACAGAATCCCAATAGAAAGATTTTAATTTTTTTTTTTTTTAAATCATTTAAACAATTTAAACTTCAATTCAGATTGCCCACTCTAAATTGGAATCTAATCAAAAATGAATAAAATAAAAGGATGAAAAATTGATTGCAAGATGGATAGCGGGTGTCAAATAAAAGCGTTTAATTAAATTACGTAACTCACAAGTCAAAGAGTATTGTTCCTAAAAATACATTTTGCATATTTAAAAAAAAAACATCTCTTTTATATAACATGCTTTAATAAATACGAAAATTAGAGAACAGTAAAATGAAATAATCTTATTTGTCTACAGAATAAATAGAAAAAATTAATTAATGAAATTTTTTTAAAGATTTAACTAATTAAATACCGAAGAAAATAAATTATTCTTTATATAATTCAACAATGAAAGTGGAAATCGTAAAGATTAATTTAAAAAAAATATATATATATATACATGTATATATGTCGCCGAATGGCTTCGACGACACGTGGCAATTACTAACCTTATGGTGGCCCTGAAAAGTGCCTTTTTTGTCGTCGATTGGCTTCTACAGTTCGTATTACATAACCTTGTGGTGGCCCTGGTCCCTTTTTTGCGTTAGCTATGAGAAGAGCTGTTGGGTCCGGAAGCTGGTCTCCGGCGAAGTCGGGGTGCTCCAGCTCGTCCATTGAAGTCCGACCAGGCTTTCCCTCAGCGGCAGTTGAGTCCCCTATATATAATAATCCCCATATATAATTTTCCCCTATCTGTGATATTATAGTCATGATTCCAAAGAAAGCAGGAGAAGATAAATGTGAAGAATATAGAACAATTAGCTTATCTAGCCATGCATCAAAAATCTTAAACTAGAATTTTGTACGGAAGAATTGACAGAACAGTGGAAGAAGTATCAGGAAAAGACCAATTTGGTTTCAGGAAGATTATAGGGACAAGGGAAACAGTTTTAGGGCTCAGATTAATAGTAGAAGGAAGATTAAAGAAAAACAAACCAACATACCTGGCATTTATAGACATGGAAAAAGCGTTCGATAACGTAGACTGGAATAAAATGTTCAGCATTTTAACGAAATTAGGGTTCAAATGCAGAGATAGAAGAGCGATTCCTAACATTTAGGAACCAAACAGCAACAATAATAATTGAAGAACATACGAAAGAAATTGAAATAAGAAAGGGAGTCCGACAAGGAGTTTCCTATCGCTGTTACTTTTTAATCTTTACATAAAACTAGAAGTTAATGATGTTAAAGTACAATTTAGATTCGGAGTAACAAGACAAGGTGAAAAGATAAAGATGCTACGATTTGCTGATGATATAGGTAATTCTAGCTGAGAGTAAAAAGGATTTAGAAGGAATAATGAACAGCATGGATGAAGTCCTACGCAAGAAATACATCATGAAAATAAACAACAACAAAACGAAAGTAATGAAATATATTAGAAACAACAAAGATGGACAACAGAATATAAAAATAGGAAAAGAAAAGATTATGGAGGTTGAAGAATTTTGTTATTTGAGAATTAGAATTAGTAAAGATGGACGAAGCAGGAGCGATATAAAATGCCGAATAGCACAGGCGAAACGAGCCTTCAGTCACAAAGGTATATATTTGGAGCGTAGCTTTATATGGAAGTCAAACTTGGACGATCGGAGTAACTGAGAAGAAAAGATTAGAAGCTTTTTTAAATGTGGTGCTATAGAAAAATGTTAAAAATCAGATGGGTGGATAAAGTGACAAATGAAGAGGTGTTGCAGCAAATCGATGAAGAAAGAAGCATTTGGAAAAATATAGTTAAAAGAAGAGACAGACTCATAGGCCACGTATTAAGGCATTCTAAAATAATCGCTTTAATATTGGACGTACAGGTAGAAGGGAAACATTTTACAAGCAGGCAACGTTTGGAATATGTAAAACAAATGTTAGGAATGTAGAATGTATGAGGTATACCGAAATGAAATGACTAACACTAGTTAGGGAATCTTGGTGAGCTGCATCAAACCAGTCAAGTGACTGATGGCCAAAAAAAAAAAATCATGGAGTCGCCATACTGAATCAAAATTAAATTCTTTAAATAGCAAGGTGGAATATATAACACATGATTCCAATTTAAAATTTTAATAGAAAAACAATGATAAAACTCGTTTTTCTGTTAATGCCTTTGTTATCGAATTATAAGCATTCAAAGTTGCAATGATGATAAATCATGTTATCAATAAAACGAGTTAAAACGCGTTGTATGAACATTTTTATTACTTTTTACTTTCATAATATATATATATACAATAACGAATTTTAAGCAGTACTATAATAATGGTTATAATAAACAATAACTAATAATTAACAATTCAACAAATTAATCGGCTTATTAACTGATTCACCGGTAAGCATACTTCAGAGGATGAGATGAATGATTTGTAGCGTGTGTGAAAATGCCTTGGCTGACCGGGATTCGAACCCGAAACCTAAGGATGAAAGGCCGAAACGCTACTACTACTATTAATAAAATTAATTATTAAATATACTTGGTTTGGAACAATGTTAATTTACATTTTGCTTAATTCAACTAGTATGTAACCGTCGACACGACATGAAATTGACTATTCCCGTAAATTAATTACGTATTGAAGGGTTACGTAGAAGCAAATCAAATTTTGTTCTTTTCGATTAGGAAAATCTTATTTCTTTATAGGTATAATTATGTAAATTATCGATTACATCCTTTAAACATTTTAAATAATTTACAGATGAGACTTTTACTTAAATTTTTATATCGTATATTTTCTAGTACTTTTATAAATAAATAATTTCAGGTAATCTATAAAAACATGTTATAATTTCATAAAAATATTACAACCTAACTCTGAAAACTATTTTTAAGCTGTTGAATAGTTTTTCACAAGTTTTAAGTTCTTTAATTAACTTTTACAAATGTTTTTATAATTGAAATGTAAAAGGTAAACGGATTAAAATAATTTCTTATTGCTAGGATTTTGACAAATTTGATTGCTGAATAAAAAGGGATTAATTATAAAATGATTTCTTGTTAAATCTTTCATAGAAAATCATTAATAAAAATATCTTATTTCAAAAATAATATAGTTTATTAGATAGATTTCATAAGAAAGCTACTACCTATTATAATGGATACCATGATTCGACTTCCGGAAAATATCTAAATATCTTCGCGTTCACATCCCCCAGACCCGAAACCACTGTTAGCTCAAATATATATATATATATATATATATATATATATTTCACTTTCTTGTAGACACGATAACTGCCGTAATTTTGCGTCAATCACTTTCGAACTGTTCCCTAGAAATAACTCGTCCCAAAATCTCGGTTGAGTTCGTTAACGGCCAAAATCGGACCATGATGGTGAAAATGGGAGGCTTTTTCGAAAAAAACAAAATATAACTATAACTTTCCTATTAAGAGAAATATCTAATTCGTTTAAAGTTCCTACTATTTTTTTCGGTAAGGACCTAAAACTTAACTAAGTAAAGTATTTTATATCACCAATCAATGTCCCAAGGGGTGGAAAAAATTAAGTTTTCATACCTCTCTTAATAAACACAGTATCGAATCGGTTTAAAGTGAAACATCATTCTACGGGAATGAGGTTACGTTTCCCTTGTTAGGTGGGCTAAATTGGTCGACTTATTGGGTGTAGTTCTGAATTTCTATGTTGTGTAAGACATAATTTTGATTGGTATGAGTGTTGCAGTGATTTAACTATTAACTCGTTCATTTTCTGAGGCATTCACAGTCACGAACGGTGCTCTCAAATCTGGACTAGGCGCGGGGTTTGCGCTTCCGCTGTTTCGGTCAGCTAGTGAATCATGTTAGGTTGAATGTGAAGATGTCCGTTTGAGGCCTACGTGAAGGCGAAATTTGATTCGTATTTTACTGATGCAAATGTCTGCCGAGGCATTTACTTCGGTGGCATCCCGACCGAGCCCTGGCTGGTGACTGAGATGTAATCAGTTAGTGGGTCTAAATATGACCTCCGGTAAAGCCTCTCGAGACTTGGAAAGGACGGGGTGGTGTGAAGGCGACCGGTAACGTCACAAAGTGGGTGTCTTCCCCCCTACGGAGTTGGGATGATCGTTAGTCCTCTAAACATTCCCTAAAACTTTTGTCTGAAATAATTTTTGATATGACCAACCTTTACGACAAGGATGACCAAAATGTTGCTGGAATTGCAAAACATGTGAAACTGTTTTTTTCAAACGCAACCATTGTCGAATTGAGTAAATTTAAAGTTTTTCTTAACTTTAAGGTGGAAATCTTTTTTATCCCCTATTTACCACCGGTGAAATCTACCTCCGCCTTTCGGCGTGCCGAAACGGATTTTGTTTTAAACAAGATGTAAAAATAAACTTTGATTCAAAACGGAAGACAAATTCAACATTATGTAAAAATTATATATTTATTTTATTTCTTTTATATCATTTATTATTATTATTATTATTTTTTTTTAATATAAAAGTGTCTCCTATTTTGTTAACACCTTATACAAATAAAATTATTTTTAACCAATGTTTTTTAGGAAGAGTTGCTATTAAAACGTTAGTAGTTTATTAGATATTTTTAATAACAGAAAATCATATTTAATCTAAGAGGGTTTGTCCGTTGGTTACCAAGGAAAATAATTACAGTTGTAAGGTCACGCGTTATAACCATTTTGGTACTTCAATCTCTGACAGGAAATGAACTCCCTCCTCTACTTATTACATGTTTTACACTTCTATCTCATCCTACCGATGACTCAAACAATCACTCTCTCGCATTCACTAACTCTTTCTCACCCTCAACTCACATATACACTAACGCACACACACAAACATTTTCATTACCTCCAATTTCATTACAAACTTTAAAAGTGTTAGTTTCCTTCGTAGTCCACTTTACCGTTTATTGGATTTAACGGAAATCTGAAAATTTGAAATTAGATTTTACTCTTGAATAATTCTCCAATAATTATTTACCATCCAGTTACAAACACCTGGCACGTAACCTCATAACCCCTCCTCACAAAAGAACATACAAACACTCACCCGTACACGACAACATTTACACACCTACATTAGTATTCACAATCCAGTTTCGTTGGATAAATGATGTTAACGTTTAAATGTTCCACTCCACATATAAATTAATGTTTTAACCTTATTTAGTAAAACATTTTTAATTTATATTCAATGTAAATTTATATATATATATATATATATAAACATAAGTTTTAAAGCATTCTAAAAAAAAAAAAAAAAAAATTATAGTTCCTGGCTCAGATGAATGACAGTGAATGACTTATTTTTTAAAATTTCTCGAGAAAAAAGTAAATGTTTTACTATATCTGTGTATTAGTGGATGACACAATCCATGACCCTGCATTTAATTTTCCTTTAGATTATACAGAGTGATTCATGAAGAATGTAACAAAATTTCAGTTCACATGTTCTACTGGTGAAAATAAAGAAGAAAGTCTTATATTAAAAATATCTACTAAATTGTTTTACAGAAGTGTAGTTATTTGATTTTGAATTCTTTTTTTTTAATTTTGATTGTTTTTTTTTCTAGAATGTTTCATTATTTTGTTTCTTAAATTGAAAATTTTTTTTCGTTTAACACTAGTCAAAATCTGCTACATTCTATTTATAGTTATTAATAAACTTCGAAATATGTTTGTATAGTTACTGTGGTTTTTATTCATAATGTTTTAGTAATTCTATACATTTTTTTCTCCCTTCCCCTCTCTGGAACCGCTCTTTGATCATTACCTCTGACAGGGGACGTATACAACCATCAGATGCCGTTATTCGGAGTGATGGCGACTTCATTCCGCGAAGACAACGCCCTCAAAGTCGTGGGAGGGGGAGGCTCGTCTATTTAATTTTATTTCATCAACAACGTCTGATATTTTTTCATATATTTTTTTTATTGTTATTATTGAATTATTTATAGTATCTTTTTTTAAAAGACAATTTAATAATTATTAATAAATCAATATATTTAAATAATAAAAAAAGGAGATGAAGTCTGATTCGAATCGATGTGCCTTCCCCTTGTAAGATCCAAATATTTCATATTAATAAAATTTCATTCGGCTATAATTCTGGAACCAATGAAAATTAAGTACTACTATATATCGTTGGAAACCTCTCAACGAAGGGCTTATTACTGCAGTTAATAAAAAGCCCAAAATCCAAATGTATTTGGATTTTGGGCTTTTTTGGACACTTTTGGTGGGAATTTTTTTAGTTTCTAAGTCGACAGTATATATATATATATATATATATATATTTTTTTTTTTTCCAGTTGGAAAATTTAAAAGGCATTGCTAGATAATGGCATACATTCACTATTCCACTCGCTAACGAAGCGTTCCCCAACCTATGTTTGTTTGAACTTTATAATTTATTTTCACCAGTAGAATGTCCTTAAAATATACAGAGTAATCAATTCAAGATGGCCACCATTGGGATCTCAAAATTTTAAGTTTCATAAGAAACTTTAAAAGAGGGACGTTTCCTAGATTTTCCCTACATGAAAAATCTAATGTGGACACCACATTACTTCCTGATATAAAGTAATAAGTAATTAAATAAATAAGTACAAATTTATACTTTATAGTATAAATTATAAAGTATAATATGTAATTCTTTATAATTTACTATAATTTACTTTTTTTCATTTGTTTATAAATTTATAAGTATATAAATTTTATTTCATTAATAACTTCTGATATTTTTTTTTTAATTGTTATTATTTATTGTAAAATTTTCTTACAATCAGAAGTTAATAAGGAGATGAAGTCGGATTTGAACCGATGTGCCTTCCTCTTGTAAGATCAAATATTTCATTAATTAAAATTTTTTTGAACTATAACTCTGGAAACAATGAAAATAGGTACCACTTGATTATATATCATTGAAAAGTTCTCAATGGATAGCCTATTACTGCAATTGAAGAAGTTCAAAATCAAATTTTTGGGGCATTTTGGGCTTTTTTGGACACTTTTGGTTCAGACGATTGCAATCAAAAACGGAAGTGAACAACTAGATATTAGAACAATCCTAAATCCAAAATTTCAACATCCTACGGCTAATCGTTTTTCAGTTATGCAAGATACACCTATGTACAGATATCACGCCGAAACTAGTCAAAATGGATTCAAGGGTGGTCAAAATGGATATTCCGTTAAAATCTAAAAACCGAAATTTTTCGCCATTAAAATATTTCCTTTATTTCGTACAAGGAAGTAAGAATGACGTATAAAATATCCGATTACGATTTGCAAATTTCTCTTTAAATTATTTTTAACGTGGTGAAGTAAAAATAAAGCGATTTTGATATTATTATAGAAAGCTACCACTGTATATAGAAACCAACGCTGTAGTTAGTCTTAGACGATGCCACTGAAACGGTATATTGAAATAATAAAATAAATAAATAAAATTATAAATATATTCTAACCCAAACTTAACCTACGCTTGCTAGTCAAGATTAGCGAGCGAAGATAACGTAGGTTAAGTTTGGTTACATTATAATTTTATTTATTTTCTTATTTCAATATACCGTTTCAGTGGCATCATCTAAAACCTAATTAACTAAAACTACAGCGGTAGATCATCTACTAAATTAATACCAGGATTTTATATTACCAGTTTACATTCCAAAATTTAAATATATTTTACAAAACCAATAAGTGGCACAAAACTTTAATATAAGATAACGTATAAGGTAGTCACATACTGATATAAAAATACATTCTAGTAAATTGAATATTTGATGATACATCAAAAATTGTTTAAGTCAAAATATTTCAAGGAAGTATCTAATAAGTTTTTCGTTTATACCCAACAACAGCGAAAATTACTGAACCAATCATTAAGAAATTTTAACTTTCTTATGATCCTCAGAATGTTTGCTACAGTTTAAACCTCACCAATCTTACTACCATGTAAATAATACATTTAAAAACATAAATAAACAATCTAGAACTTCTTTTAATAGATTAAATATAGTTTATATATATATATATATATATATATATATATATATATATATATATATATATCAATAATGTCATTTTAAGAAAGGTATTACATTTAATGATATTTTCTATAAAATATCAATCAGTAATATATGTAAATATATTACTATTGTAATATATGTAAAAACAAATTAGACTGATAATAAAATTAAAACAGAATGTCGACTGTTTAGTTATCGATTTAACCTAGTACTGATGGTTTGAGAAATACTAAATCTTTATATCAATATAGACTTCTTCAGGCAAATTATAAATTTAATATTTTTAATCTGACGACAACGTTATTTCTTTCCTTGACCCGGACCCACAGATAAGTATAATTCAGTCCAGGGGAGTGTCCTTTAACCGTCCACCAGCTGTACGTCCGACAATACAGGTTGATACACCAGTTGGATTTTTTTTATTGTACTAACCTGTAACCCTCAGCGAGGAAACTCCGGATCTAGCTAAGCTACAACCTTTATCCCCACGCTGAAGGCCGGGTCTCGGTCTTATCTGTGCCTTATGCCTCAAATCAGGGGTCTCCAAGAGGATCCCCCACCGGGACTATCGTATAACTCCCACCTCGGGCATGACGTGTTTTGAAAATCTTCATCAGAACAGGAAACTGTCATAACGGTACACACATCATGTTCGGAGTCCCCGACTGATAATCAGAGGTGGGACACCAAGGCGTACCAGTCCTCACAGCCGAGACTATCCAACGCCCCCCGTTAGAAACACCTTCTCCATTACTTATCATCCTTAGCTCGAAGCACCGTCCGGTAAAAGAAACTGAACGCATCCCAATGAGCTGCAGAAGCAATTACGCGAGTCAATCTGACGAAAACCTTTCCTTTTCTTCTCTTTTTTCTGTTTAGCCTGCGGTAACTACCTTTCAGATAATACTTCAGAGGATGAATGAGGATATGTATGCGTGTAAACGAAGTGTAGAGTCTTGTACAACCACCAAAGAACACCGGTATCCACGATTTAGTATTCAAATCCGTGTTAAAATAACTGACTTTACTAGGACTTGAACGCTGGAACTCTTGACTTCCAAATCAGCTGATTTGGGAAGACGCGTTCACCACTAGACCAACCCGGTGGGTTTCTGACGAAAACCTTTCTCTTTTTTTTTCCACTCTACTCCCCTAGGCCGGTCCGACTGGTTGGTATTGCGCCACCCAGGGGAGTGTCTGGTAAACTCTAACGAGCCTCCCCGCCTACCGGCTGAACGTCCGGCATGGCAGGTCGGCTCGCCTGGTCAGCTCTTTTGAGTGATTTTCTGTTTGCCCATTTGGTAACCACGACATACCTGGAATAGCCGTAACGTGGCACCGGGTAAGAAAAGTCTTACTCTTCTTCTTCATCAGAACCTATCTAAACCCTTGGAGTCCTCAGTAGATCATTGAGAACGACACACCTCAGTGTGCCGTCTCTCACCACTGAGGCTGTCCACCCTACCCTATTCTACACTAGTAACCTTTCATATAGTAAGCCTTTCATATATATCCTTCTCTGTTAATACTGCTACAATAAATTCCTTAACCTTCTTCCAGTTTAATTCGTTTCTCAACATGTGCACTAGGACCTCTGCTGGGCTCATACCTATTATGCCACAGTTCCTCCTTTTTATTGCCCACCTCTCGCAGCAGAAAAATGTGTGTTCTGCATTGTCAATTCTCTCACAGTACATACATTCTGGACCTGGCCTTCTTCCAACACGATGGAGGTACTCATTGAAATTGCCACGACCTGTAAAAAACTGCGTGATATGATAATTTAACTCACCATGTTTCCTGTCTAACTATAGTGCCAGATCTGGAATCAGCTCCTTCGTGCGTCTGGCTGGTCCATCCTCCTGCCATCTATGTCTAAGTCTATCTTTTGCTTTTCGAGGCGTTGCGCCCTCTCGACTCTATTTAGGGCCATTAAGTATATTGGTGGCACCCCAGACAACACCCACAACCCCTCATAGGAGACCGTCCTGTAAGCTGAAACAACCCTCGGCAACACCCTCCTATGAGTACTAACCAGTCTGTTCAAATTTCTTTTAACCCTGATTGAGTGCCACTACACTGGTACTGCATATAACATCATGGCTGTCACTGTGGACGCTATCGCCATTCGCTTAGAGGGTCTTGGAGCTCTCTGCGAAGACATTATTATATTCAAATTCTTAGTCATCTGTTCACCTTTGGCACATATGTTTATTATATGCCGGGTGAACCGGCAATTCCTCTCATAAGTCACAACCAGGTATTTAATCTTTTCGACCTCTGTTATTTGTTGGTTTCCAATTTGGATGGCCGGACGGTCTAAAATCCTCTTTCCTGTGAACATAATATATTTACATTTCTCTATTGCCAGCTGGAGTCCCCTCTCTTTCAACCAATTATCTATCGTCCGTAACGTGTTGTTAGCACTCTCTTGTACATCGACAGTTGTTTTACCCTTGATGAGTATCGCCAGGTCATCGGCATAGGCAAACCTGTACCCCATCCCGATAGTCTAGTCTTAATATCCTATCGAAGGCCAGTAACCAGAGTAAGGGTCCCAGTACAGAGCCCTGTGGCACACCGCCATAAATATTGAAACGTAGGCACTCACTCTGCGTCTCCACCAAGCATTCTCTATTTGAGAGGTAATCCCCTACCTGCCTTCTTAAATAAGGAATGATACCTTTTTCCACTAATGCCCTATATATTGATTCCCACTTGATAGAACCGAATGCATTTTTTACATCTAAAGCTATGAATAGGGGAATACGCCTCGTTCTCCATGTGCCGCTCCTAGTATCCTTAGCCCAGTCGATCACCTTTGTCGCCGCCTGTATCGTCGAACGACCCTTCATGATTTCCACTAATGCCTATTCCTTCCTCAAGTTCCTTAAAGATTCGGCCAGCGAGCATCTTCTCCACTACCTTCGCCATGGTATTTAAAAGACTCAATGGTCTGTATAAAGGCCGCTGGAATTCCGTCTGGACCCGGGCTCTTCCTATTACCCAGTTGTGCTACAGCCAAGTGCAGTTCAGAGAACGTGAAGCGTCTGGGTTCGAAATCTATAACATTTCCTGCAGTTTCTACTCTACCGGGGAATAGCTCATTAAATTGTTGTTCTACCTGCTCATTATTTAATACGGGCAGACGCCTTCCAAATCGCTTAGTGATTATTTTGCATGCCTGTCCCCAGGGGACTCCATCTAACTCCTCGCAGAGTCTGTGCCATTGTTTTTTCTTAGACATACGAATAGCTTTTTTTAAGGCCCGTCTGGTCTCTTTTTAAGCCAGAGATGCCTCCTCGTACTCTTGTCCGCCTCGCATTCTGAGTCTCTGCTTCTTTCTTCTGCGCGATTGTAGGAGCCCTCACAGTGTTTCAATCTCCATATTCCACCAATACACTGAGTGTCTATTAGCTCTTCTGTGAGCTACTCTGCCCATTTCTTGTCTTATAACGTTAGTCAGGGCAACTGGTGTTAGATTCTCTATGTTGATAATCCTTTCGGCCGTTCTATCGATTATGATCTCGATCTGTTCCGTTGTAAAACTACTATAGGGCATTTTCTCTGTAGACACATAGTCTGAGCCTTTTATGGTAATCATAGTGGCATGATGGTCACTCGCCACATCTTGTGGTAACACTCGCCAGTCCCAGTGTTCCCTACTCCATCTATTGTCTATGATTGTTAAGTCCAAGACTGACGAATGAGTGTCCTCTTGCCTCATATGTAGGGGTGCCATCATTTACACAATGGCAGCTAACTGCCCCCATCATATCCGTAAGGATCTCACCTCTGCGATTGGTGTATGCGCTCCCTGCTGCAATCGCTTTACTATTGAAATCACCTAGAATAATGACTTTCTTCCTAGCGTTATTTACTACTCCTTGAATTATGTCTAGTCTTCTAGTAAATTCATGTATGTCACAGTTTGGAGACACATAGGCACCAATCACTAGTGTTGAATCCGACTCCACCGCCAACATGCCTCCAGATCTGAACGTCAATCTGATCGGTTTTCTGACGAAAACCTGCGAGAATTCATTCTTACGCAAATAAAATAGCACTTTGTAGATTTTTATAAACTGAACTAAGAAGTTCCATTAGGGTAAACCATAATTAGACATAGATTCGACTTTCAATTTAATATTAATATTTTCATAACCTGCAGGTCGCGTATAGGAAGAATAACTTCTACGGCTACTAGAATTTATAATCGTAAACACCGTGAATCTATACCAAAGACTTTTCAAAAACTTGAAAAGAAACGTGTACGCTCAACTCAAAATCGACTACAACCTTCGAGAATTATGTTAGGTCATTCATTCATAGTGTTCTGACATTAGAGCAGGTCCTGACAACGTTCCTGCTCTCCACCTTGTTCTATCCTTTGCTAGTCTATTTTTTCAACTAATTCCTTTTTTCCATAATCCTATTCATCATTTGAAATCTCTTCCTTTCTATTTCATCCACTAATCCTTTAATCCACATAATCACATCCACATAATCTATATAATCTATTTGATCTCTTCCTTTCTATTTCATTCACTAATAAAAACATCTTCTCATACAATGTCTTTGTCAGTTTTTTTTTTCTATATTCAATCATATTTAGCATTTTCCTATTCTCTCCGATTCTTTTTACTACTTCATTTGTTACACAGTCTTTCCGTCTGATATTTATAATTCTTCGCAACACCGCATCTCAAAAGGCTAAATTCACTCTTTCTATTAAATTCTGTGTGAATAGGAAAAGAGGAATAAAAAGAGCCCGAGTAAAGTAAATGAAATGTTTGATGCTTTAAATGAACCTTGTGAAAGTTAACGTATGAGAATCAACAAATGTAAAAAAAAATATATTGTATTAGTTGAAAAAGACAATAGGAAAAAATTATCACACCCTAAAATTGGCTACATAATTATTCAAATAAGTAATATAATTAAAATATGTAACCGATAAAATGCGAAAAAAATGGAACAATGAAAATCCTGTTGCAAATTAATTTTTGAACTTAAAAATTTGATTATTCGGTCACATCTTTTATCTAAGCATTTTATTTTATCGGTAAATTGTGAATAGCGAAAACTCTGAGAAGAACAGCTCTAAAATAAT
Organism: Lycorma delicatula; assembly: GCF_047948215.1. Taxonomy (NCBI): domain Eukaryota; kingdom Metazoa; phylum Arthropoda; class Insecta; order Hemiptera; family Fulgoridae; genus Lycorma; species Lycorma delicatula. Next base: position 44,336,576 of record NC_134466.1, read on the forward strand.
TTCTAAAAAACTGTTTCCGAGTTTTGAATTTTATACGCATATTTCGTCGATAAATCCGCGACGTGTGATGCTAGTTCAATAAAAGAAGGGTAATTAGAGATATATCTTTAGCGACTGGTTTTTAAGGAAAATAAACATATATATCTACTTAATATATTACAGATATCACAATAAATTAAATGCTTATTTGGTTTCTAAACAAATCAAATGTAAACTAATAGCTAAAAGTACATTACTATAGAAAATAGTACGTGTGTACACACGTACACATTTTTAGATCATGTACCCTATTTTTTTATAATAGTAAAACTCCAACATTCGCATATTGGGATTGAAATATTCTGGATAGTTTCCAGAATTGTTATATCCTGTTGATGCTTACAACTATATGTATAAAAAAACAAAACTTTATACTACACTTTGTGTGAATACAGAAGAAATTTACAGTTACATATACTTTTGTTTGCGTGCAGAGCGTGATGTGATTGTTTGGATGTATATATATATAAAGAATTGCTTTTCAACATTATTGAAATTTTACTGCAATATAAACTTTAACAGTTCTGGCACAAAACAGTATTTTTTTTTTATTTCATTCTGAACTTCCATTTAAATAAATATCACTAAAATAGATTTACAAAATGGTTGTTTATAGTTAAAATATATATTTCATAATATATTTATTTATATTTTATAATATTTACAAAACTATTTGTTCTAGAATTTTATTTATAATAATAAAAAATATGGGACGGACGTTTATGGTGATTTCTTCGTTGTTTTTTATTTTCATATTTTCAATCGATATTTGCTTTCCTGTTTGTTTAATCTTTAAAAATACTTTTTTTTATTGTTTAACCTCCGGGACCACCTTTAGATATTGCTTCAGAGGATGAGATGAAAGATTTTTATCGCGCGTGAAAATGCCATGCCTGACCGAGATTCGAATCCGGGACCTCCGGATGAAAGGCCGAAACGCTACCACTCGCGTCAGAGAGGTCGGCCTTTAAGAAAATATTTTCTAAAAAATGTAATAACTTTTTTTAAATATTCTTTAATTTTTATTCGGTTGATTTTTTTTTAACTCTCCTGTGAAATTCATAAAATGAAAAATATGTTTTTCTTTTAACAAGAAAAAAAAATCAGTAAAATCAATTTTCTAAAAAAAAAATTTGTTTTTTCTTTTGTATAAAAGATCGGTCATCAATCCTAATTAGCTCTGGTGGAGCTTGATAACATGAAAAGATACTATACCTGACCGGGATTCAAACACGGAACCTTCTTATGAAATGCTAATACACTACCTTCTTTTTTCAATTCTTAATCTCTACTTTCAGATCTAATGAACAAATTGAAAAAAAATCTTGTTAACTACCACCTGTCCATCAATTTCAAGGTTGAAAAAATACTATTTTCAATTCTTTTCCATTTTTTATGATTCCATTTTTTGTTATTATTATTTTAAATAAATCACGGTATTGCTTTTATTATGGATAAGACTACTACTTTTGCTTTTATTATGTACGCCCGTACAAAAATCTAATTTATATTCATGTTTAATTACACCTTAACCTTAATATAAATATTAATAAATAGCTATTGAAATTATTTTAATTACTTTTATGTACCGGGTGATTCAAAAAGGACTTCACAACGTTAAAAGCACACAAAAATTTATTGAGATAACTTATAGATTCAGATCAGATCATTTCATAGAAACAAATATCAAGGTTGCCGCACAACATTCACTCTGGTTTGATACGGCTTCTAATGCGACGTACATCCCACTTGAAGTCGATTTCATTCCAGCAAGTTGGTCGATAACAGGGGCAGCTCTGCTAATGAGAGGGTGGTTCGCTGAGCGGACCACATGACTGATCCTGAGTTCGCGGGTAATAAAAAAAAAGACCGTGACCCGGCTGGATCCCTCCCTAGAGAGGGGGTACGGTTAGAGGTAGACATATAAAAGACCCAGTCCCGGCTTACCGGGTAAACGAACGAAATCATAGCTCAACAAGATCCGCAGCTAAAGGTGGTAGATACACCCGATCTTTACTGAAACCACACATGAAAAAACTAGGGAATTCAAATCTGGAAAGCGAGATGGTCATGCGATTGGACCTTCAAGACTGATCCATAGACCTGGGAATCGAGTATAAAGAAAACCTCGGATTTCTAGGCGGTAATGAGGTGGTGTTCTGTCTTGCTGATAGTAATGGTGCCTGTCTTACTCATCATCATCCAAGTGAAAAATTATAAAATTTTTAAGGATTTCCAGATAAACGATACCATTTACGGTTACCTCCTGGAAGAAGAATGGACCGTACCATCTTTGTTTGCTTATGGCACCAAAAGTATTGAACTATGCTGCAAGATTCATGACTGTTTTACATTGTCTAAAAATGTATCGTTGTCTGCAATTCTATACATAATTTCCACACAAAAATTCTGCCGAGCAATTTTTCCGTCATTTGTAATGTGTTAAACCATGGTATGGCTTCAAATGCAATCGTTTACTTAAAACGCGCCAGTCTCACGTGACGCAACCCACCGGGTTGGTCTAGTGGTGAACGCGTCTTCCCAAATCAGCTGATTTGGAAGGCGAGAGTTACAGCGTTCAAGTCCTAGTAAAGTCAGTTATTTTTACACGGATTTGAATACTAGATGTTGGATACCGGTGTTCTTTGGCGGTTGGGTTTTTCAATTAACCACACATCTCAGGAATGGTCGAACTGAGAATCTACAAGACTACACTTCATTTACACTCATACATATCATCCTCATTCATCCTCTGAAGAATTATCTAAACGGTAGTTACCGGAGGCTAAACAGGAAAAAGAGAGAGTCTCACGTGACGTACCTCGAGTTGATTTCTTCTGACTAATTCAACGCTTTGTCTGAGTTGTTCCACAATAGGTTCAAGGATACGTGGGCGTCCTGGTGATTTTTTATGTGTAACAGAACAACATCTGAAAACTTAAATATAGTTTTGAAAAAACTATATAGGCATCTTGCTTGAGTATAAAAATCCATTGTTTTTTTTCCTTTTTTTTTATATATCGTTTTTTTTTATACGGTACATTATTTGCTTATTTAATTTATTTTTAATTTTTTGCAATTTTTTTGCAATTTTTTCTTTTTTTTCAGTTAGCAACTGTAGTGCTAACTACAGTTGCTAACTGAAAATCGTGACGCTGAAACAGACATACAGCGAGCAAGTTCCGCACTAGTTAATGTATCCATTTTTTTGAAACACTAGTGACCGAATTCGGTACTAATGAATAAGGTGAGTCAGATCATGATGTGTTTTGTAGTTAAATGAGATCTCAACCGAATCTGTACGTTATCTAAATAAGTTTGTATATGCTTTAAAATAAAAGTTGTGAAGTTCTTTATGAATCCCCCAGGTTTCTTGATTTCAGATTATTATTTGTTTATTTTTACTTTTCTGGGTATACAGATGTACTGTATAGTTAGATATACAGTGTAACCAGTATAACTGGTTATTGAATTTTGCAGAGCTTGAAGTTTCACTGTTCCCTCAACCCAAAAACACAATTTTTTACACTGAAATATTCTAAAAGGATGTATTCATATTATATGTCTGTTGGCTAGTGTTTTCGTTGATATCTTCACATTAGTTGAAACAATCTGAATGAAATTTGGTAGAATTATTTCTGCATATGTGGCATTGATGCAATTTATTTTTGGTCATAATCGGTCAAGAAGGCAGAGAAATATAAACCTTGTGGATGTATTAACTTACAAGTTTTACCTCAAAAATTAGGTAAATTTTTTCATATAATTTAAAGCTTTTTAGTTTGAAGAAGATAATTTTAGGTAGTGTTTGCTCTTATTCGAAACCCCTATTAAAGAGTGTGGGGTAAAATCGCATTCTCTTTTTATGAGATTTCTGAATTCATACTTTTTATTTTTTTCTTAATTACATGATTACGTTAAAATATATCAGTTTTGATTATATATTAGGACAATTCCATTTTGGTGTGGAGGGAATTATAAACCTAATTTTTTTTTTTTTTCTCTTTAATATTATTTTTCTTGATATCTTCAGATTGAATTAACCGATTTTTATGAATTTTTTTCGATGATTTCTGAATACGCGTCACTGATATGATGTAACTTTACTTACAACTGATTAAAGAGTTGCGAAGATGCAGTGATCACAATTGCCCTAATTCAAAATATCATTTTAAGATTAAAATTATTTTTTTCATATAATTCATTACTTGCTTATTTATATACTTTAATGTTGCACCTAAGTAGAGGCCAAAGCCCTCAATAGCTGGAGCATCTCGATAAAAAAGATATGTAAAATTCTGGCTTTATTTTTTCAATTGTATTTATATAAATTATTAAAAATTAGGAATTTTTTTTTTAATTTGGAAAATACTAAACTTTAATTTTTTATGAAAGGAATAAAACTTACGTTAAATTACATTAAGGAAGAAATTTATTCCTTCCATTAAAACAGTTGAACTAAACCAAACGTATAACTTGTTATATATATACGAAATACATAAAGTAAATAATATACATACATTTATTCTTTAACATCCACAAGGCTACTGAAGGTGTTAAAAACATATATATGTTCAGTACTGTATATATGTCGGTATATAAGCATGTGGTGTTGGTTTGTCGAAGAATTAAGGACAGTAATACGTGACCCGAAAGGTAAAATGCTTAAAAACCACCAAAACGTGTGTGTAAAACTGCAACACTTGTTTACTGTGTCAATTTATCTCCTGCTAGTTGGCTATATAATGAAATATTGTCACGTATTTTTATTGTAAGAAACTGAAAATGTTATATTTTATACTGTTGATGAAAATACTTTTTACTAAGATATATTACAAGTTTTACGTCTAGAAAGTAATAATTTTCAAAATCTAGTTTATACCTTTTATTTTTAAAGGTTCAGAGATATTAATTTTTTTTATTTTATTTATTCAATTTATGTTATCCAATAAATTTATTTTTACTTTACAATTTTGAATCTAAGGAAAGTATTTTTTATTAAATTTCGAGTAATTTGCATTTCTAATTATTATGTAAATAATTTTAACTTTAACAAGAAATATAAAAACATGAAACGTAATAATATTTTTATAATATCAATAAAAATTATTTTCAAATCCAAAAAACAAGAAGTAAATTCATTTACAAGTTGTAAATAGATCATTTAAAAGTAATAACATTAGTGAAGTAAATAGAGTAAAGACACAAGTTTTACGGTTCAGGAAAGAATCAACGCAAGGACATACATACAAAGTGAATTACAAAGTTCTTCCGGAACTTTCATATCCAATTCCATTCGTGAAAATAATTGAAAAAGTTCACATAAACATATATCCTAAAATGCTTTAGTTTAAGAGTTACGGCTAGTGAAAGATTTCACACGGATTTCAGCTGGACCAATGAAATGAGGTCGTATTTAAATTTTTAGGGTGTTAATTAAGGAACAAAATTAGTGATTTCTTATGGTTTTTCACTTGAAAAATTAAAAAAAAGTAGGCCGAATATTTAGTAGGTTTTGAGAAACCCAGGTGAAAACCAATAAAAAATAGGGGGAAAACCTGTTTTTTTATGTTTGAGGGACAATAAATAACTGTTAAAAGTGTACTAAAAACATAATTTTTTTAAAAAAACTTAAAAAAATTAAGAATAGAAGATTTTGAAATGTGGTGCTATAGGAAAATGTTAAAAATCGGGTGGCTAAAGTTACAAATGGAGAGGTGTTACAAAGAAGTAGTCGCTTTAAAAATCGAAGGACAGGTAGAAGGAAAACATTGTGCAGGCAGGCAAGGTTTGGAATATGTAAAACAAATTGATAGGGATGAAGGATGTAGGTGGGTGGTATATCAAAATGAAAGGACTAGCACTAGATAGGAAATCTTGGAGAGCTGTATCAAACCAGTCAAATGACTACACACAAAAAAAGAAAAAGAAAATGAAAAATTAATTCTGAACAAAATGGTGTACTATAAGTTGAATAAAGTAAACAAAACGTTAGAGCAATTCGAATTTTATTTAAATAAAAATATATGGCTAATTCACTAGCCGTAATTAGCAAATGAAGAATACAGTACATATTTTTATATGTACTTTTTCCATTATTTTTATGACTAGAATAGATGTAATAAATTCTCCGGAGAAATTCATGGTACACTCTGTACATATTTTTTTCCTTTACAATTTGTATTTTTAAAAAAATAACAATGATACATGCTAATTTTTCAACATGTTAAAACTGACTTACATCTTACTACCGTGCAAAATTCTGTCTTGAATTAATTTTAAAAAATATAATAATATAAAAACGAATAAATATAAATTTTCGTAAAACTGGTAAAAGTGATTCAATCATACAATAAAATTCGCATTAAAATAAAACATCAGTTATTTATTAATTTGTCTTTAAACTTTTGTTGAACAATTTTCTACGCTGATTTGATAATCTTACAATTTTTTAAATATTAAAGACAAAGTAATTATGATCCAAAAAAGAAACGTTACAATGGAAAATTGGTCCTTTAAACAAATCTATATAAATAAAATTGTATATGTTCGTTTGTTCAAAATCTTAAATCTCCGAAAGTCCTTCACCGATTACTTTGAAATTTTGACTCAACGTTGCATTTGAATACACATGTATTTTTGTGTACCTAAGATGTTACATTTGTGACAGGTAAATTCATGCTTTTTTTAAAAACAGCGCTATCTGTTGGACGTAAAAGTAACACACGCGATACTAAATATTTCACGATTCCATTTCAGTGTTTCCGATATATATTAAAAAACTACTGGGGCGATTTAAAAAAAGGTAAAACGGTAGAAGGTGAAAAGGGAAGAAGGGAAAATGGAAAAAGTAAAAAAGGGAAAACGGGGAAAAGGAAAAACAGGAAAATGAAATGGAAAGGAGAAATGGGGAAAGAGAAACGGGGGAAGGAAAGGGATTAGGAAAGGGGAAGATATGGTGATCGGGAATGGGAAGTGGAGGAAAGGAACTGGAATGTGGTAAAATTAAAATGGGAAAAGAAAAGGGAGAAAGGATAAAAGAGGAAAGGGAAAGAGATAAATTTTGTGAAATTCTGTAATGTCCATATTTTACCAAATTTCCAACTGCGTTCATTTAATCTATATATAGCAATAGCAATTCATTGCCGGGTCTGCTAGTAATTGATAAATTTAAAGTTGTTTCATTTTACATTTTCCCAAATATTGCATATTTTGTATTTAGTATATTGGTATTTAGTGTTTAACTAACCTGTTTTCAATCGTCGGATATGTGTAGGTGTATGTGTGTAAGTATGTATAGGTCGATTATAAGTTTTTTATATATATAATATTTTTTCATTTATTTTGTTTCAGAAAATGGGAACAGTTCATGGGGAAGAATTGCCTTACCTTCTTGGAGCTCCATTAGTAGATGGCTTCAATCATTTTCCACGTAATTACACGAAATTAGAAGTTGCTTTATCAGAAGCGGTCATTTTATTCCTAAGCAATTTCGCAAAAACTGGGTAATTTTACTACTTTTTTAAAAATTATATTATATATTAGTAAAATAGAATTAGCCGTGATTTGTAACCGAAAAACGCAGCACACATTTTTAATACTTAAAATTTTGAACAACGTACACCAAGGGTTTTTAAAAAAATAATAACTTTTAGACAAAAATAAAGACCGTGTAACAACAAGAGTTGATCACAAGAGTGATCAAGAGTTGATCAAATCAACTCTTTCCGTTAATCTTCCCGTTCAGCTGTTTTACACATATTATAAATGTAGTAAAAAAAAAAAAACTAAAAAATTAGAAATATTAATTAATAATTGAAGAAATCATCTTATTTAATGGCTAAACGATTTTAAAAAATGTTTAAAACACCACTTAAATTAAATGTACTAAAAAGTAAAAAATAATTTTAGGACGGTATCTAAGCTTTGATGCTGATATATAAGATTATGTCAAAGTCAGCTTCAAATTACAAATTGATCATTTGCCTAAATAATGGGGTGCTCTCGTCAAAGTAAAAACCTTTGCATCATACTCTTTAACAGCCGTTCAGCACGCATAAGAAAAATTGATAAAAACATCAAATATTTCATTTGAAGCTATGACTTTCACATAAGTGAAGAATTATCTAAACGGTAGTTACCGCAGGCTAAACAGGAAAAAGAAAGGGAAAAGGCCTTCCCGCCTACCGGCATGGCAGTTCGGCCTACCAGTGCAGCTCTTTTGAGAGTATCATACTTTAATTATTGCCCAAATTTCGACACCACACCATACCAAGTATGTCGTGGTGTGGTGCCACGTCTTTTCTTATATCACTTATTTTAATTTACCCTATCTCATACCCTTGGAGTCCTCAGCGGCTCATCGGAACCGACACACCTCAGCATGCCGACCACGCTGAGGCTGTCCACCCAACCCTAACTCTAACTAATAGCCCACTCGTCGCTCGTCTTCATTCTTTTTGGAGATAACTCTTTTAACGAAGTCAGCGACTCTTCTCCAGTTTTCTTCGCTAACTAGCATAAATTCCACTACACTAGTTGGTTCCAACCCTGTAAGAGCCGCGTTATACCTTAGCTCCGCCCACCTGTTACAGTCAAAGAAAGTGTGTTCGGCATCACCCAGTTCCCCACAGTACATGCACCCCGGATCTTCTCTTCTTCCAACTTTGTGCAAGTAATTATTAAAGCATCCATGTCCTGTGAGGAACTGGGTCAAATAGTACTCCACTTCGCCGTGTTTTCTCGTTAGCCAGGGTTTGATCCTTGGTACTTGAACATATTATCATTCGATAGGTACTATTGGGAGCGATTGTAAAAAAGACGGTCGAAAAAATTTTTCAGAGCGCCAGGACCGACCGTTTTCGAAATATTTGCGATTTTCGTCCAAAAATTCGGATCTAGTTAAAAAGTACTAAATCTTCTCAAAACTTCGGCCGCTACTGTACAAAATTTCTAGTAGCAACGTATACCGTACTATATAACTCGCTTGTTCATAAAAATAATAGCGTTATCATTTACCTCCAGTCCGTTGTTATAGTAGGTAGACGCCTACGTTTTGGTAAAATTATATATTTCAAACGTGTGCGAATTTTAGATCCTAACTTACGAAACATGTTACGTTTTCTTTCACTAACAAAATATGCATGTAAACGAAGTTGCATAAGTTCATTTTTTTCACTTCAAAAGTTACGGGCAGCGACTTGAAAATGTTGCTAAAATGTGTTGGCAAATTTTCACAACGAATGGATAAGCGGAAGTGCCTTAAAATTCGACTGAAAGGTTCCGTACCATGAATCTCACATACATAGTCCAAGAGCGAGTTAATATAAGGATAGCAAAAATGAAATACTAATTTTCTATAATTACCAAGGGATGTAGTTGACTTGCGTCTTCATAAATCAGCTGATTAAAAGTAGATTTTTCAAGTCGAAGGTTCCGAGGTTCAAATCCTAGTTATAATAAAATTACTTTTATACGGATTTGTTACAAGAAAATGGATATCGGTGTAGTTTTGTAGTTGTGGTAAAATTAACTACATATCTCAGGAATTATCGGCCAGAGTGTGTACAAAACTACACTTTATTTACAGCTCAAAAACCATATGAAACAATTGAATTTGCGCCTTAATTGACCTTCCCAGAATTTCAGAAAGCCTTATTTATCCGGAGGAACTGAAACTCGGGCGAAATCTTTCACCCAGTATAACTCGCTAACGAAGCGTTTTCGGACCTATGTTTATATGAACTTTTTTCTTATTTTTAGCCTCCAGAATGAGATGTCAAAGTATTGCCCTATTCTCCTGAATCACTGTATAAAATGCAAACATAAGAGACGACTAGTACATTAGACACAGCCTTCATTAAAAACGTCTTATATTTTTTCATATTTTTTTTTTATTATTGAATTATTATTCATAGTAAAACTATTTTTACAATGAGAGGTTAATAACTATTAATAAATCAATATATTTAAATTAAATATAATAGTTACAAAAAAAAGGAGATGAAGTCGGATTTGAACCGAAGTGCCTTCCCCTAAGGTCCAAATATTTCATTAATTACAATTTTATTTGGCTATAACTCTGGAACCAATGGAAAAAGTAACACTTTTGATATACCGTTAAAAAGCTCTCTATGGGAACTTATTAATTCAGTTAAGAAAAAATCCAAAATCCACATTTTTTTGGATTCTGGACTTTTTTGGACGCTTTGGTTCAGTCGATTGCAATCGAAACGGGAGGTGCACAACTAGATGTTACAACAGTCCTAAATTTCAAAATCCTACGGTTAATTGTTTTTTAGTTATGCGAGATACATACGAACGTATATTTTCCGAGATCACGATGATACTTCCTTTACTTTGGACAAGGAAGTAAAATAGTTTCATTTGTTGTGAAAGGCATAAGATTTGCCGACAAAAATTGTAAATATACAATAAAATAATGATTTTGTAAGACTTACGTACATCGGAACTTATTCCTAAATCCTAGTATCCCTAATTTTGAATTATGAAGCTTTGTCCGTACTTTAATATCACCCGCGGTATATAACGGTACAAAGTTTTTGAAAAAAAAGCATAAACTGAATATTACTATACGATAAACATAAACATTTTCACATAATTTAATTAAATCGAAATTTTAAATTGCATAATAATTCATTTTAAAAAAATTAGAAAGTTAAATTACTTATATTGTATAAACCAACTTGTTTGTAAAAATAAAGCTTTTAACTGAAAAAAATAATTTATTAAAAAATTGGTAAGCCTGTCTTATTTTTTGATATTATATAAAAAATTCAACTTAATTAAGTAAAGCATTATTATTGAACACAAGTAAAAAATAATTCAAACAAAAAAAAATCCCTGCCTTTAGATTTATTAAGTATTATAAGACTTTAGCAACAACATCGTACAAATTCTTGAAAAAGTTTTCATAATAATTTTGTATAAGATTTTTACGTAAACGTTCATGGTCGTATTTATTATTTTCTGAAATTTTTAAAACATATCTACCTTAATTTAACATAATCTGCATTTTATTTCTGGTATCTCATAATCTCATTATCAAATATCCATTTTATAAATAAGTGATCTGGCATAAACTGTATACGAATTTATTTATAAATAAAATTTATTTATATTTAAATAAATATAAATTAATTTATATTATCATAACATTAATTTATTTTATTATTATGATTAATATTTATTTAAATTTATTAATATTTTATTTATTTATTTATTTTATTTTGTAAGTAGATTTCATAAGAAAGCTACCTCTACTGTAATGGGTACCATGATTCAACTTCCGGAAAATTTCGACATGTCTTCGCGTTTCACGTCCGCCAGACCCTAAAACCACAGTGAGCTCAAAAGCTTATCTATATATATATATATTCACTTTCTTGTAGTCACGATAACTGCCGTAATTTTACGCCAATCACTTTCAAATTATTCCTTAAAAATAACTCTCAAAACATCAGTCGAGTTCATTAACGGTCAAAATCAGACCATGGAGGTGGAAGTTGGGAGCTTTTTCGAAAAACTAAAATATCGCTACAACGTTCTTATTAAGTAACATATCGAATTCGTTTAACGATCTTACTATTCTTTGGATAAGGGCTTAAAATTTATTTAAGTAAATTTTTTTTATATAACCAACCATTGGCCCAGGGAATTGAAAATATGAGGTTTTGAAGACAAAAAAAGAATCATACCTTCCTTTGTGCCTAAGAGGCACAATATCGAATGGTTTTAAAGTGGTCATTGGTCCACTAAATATTACCTAAAACGTTTGCCTGTAACAATTTTTGTTATGACCAACCCTTACGGCAAGGATGACCAAAATGTTACTGGAATTGTAAGAAGATTGGGCTTGTTATATGCTAAACATGAAACTTTTTTCACTTGCAACCATTGTCGTATTGAGTAAATTTAAAGTTTTTCTTAACTTTAAGGTGAAAATCTTTTTTATCCTCTACTTAGCACCGGTGAAATCTACCTCACTCCACCTTCCGCCGTACCGAAAGGCATTTTTTTTTAAATTATTTAAAACAATTTAGCTTGTTATTTACAAATCATTATGTAAGGTAGGTGTCCCAGTCATTTTGCGGCTTGTATCAGCAACACATATTTTTTTTGTAGCAAATAGATTAATCTAAATTTAACTAATTACTTGATTTTACCTTAAAATAAAGAATTATACGAAAATTCATCATTCTGTATAATTCCAGATATAAAAAAACAAAAATCAAAAAACATCGGTATCCATGATCTATTATTTTTAAATTGATTTTTCAATACTAGATCATGGATACCGGTGTTCTCTGATGGTTAGGTTTCAGTCAACCAGACGTCTGAGGAATGGTAGATTTGAGACTGTACAAGACTGCACTTTACAATCATACATACCATCCTCATACATCCTCTGAAGTAATACTTTATGATGGTTCCGGAGGATAAACAAAAAAAGAAAGACAGATATTATGAATCTATATATCTATCTAGCTACAGATACCGCGTAAATAAATGTAATTATGAGAAAACTATTTTTTACCGAATTTTCTAAGAAAAGTACGATAGTACTTTCAGTTGGATGGTGGGATTGGGGAGAGATATTATTTTTATATTTTGTGGTATGAGGAATACGGACGTACCATTCACTTAAAATCTAATTTTTAATTTATTATAATATAAACTATAATAAATATAGTTATAATAACATGTATAGTTATATTATTAATATAATTATTATTATTATTGTACGAGGGTTATTTTTTTCAAGGTCCGATCGGTCGCGAAATAAAAACCCGCGCAAAAATCGGATGAACCTTTGCGCATATGTGTTGCGCAGCGTCTCAATCACGCCGCGTCACTTCGTTTAGTTCTGAACACGCAGCTTGCACGTAAACATGTCTACAACAATAGCATCTCCCGCCAAGTGTGAAGTGCGCTACCACAATTTAGGAGAAGATTTTTTTAACAAAATTGTCACAGGGGTCCATTTCGAAACTGAAGAAACAAAAGAACAATCCAAACAGTGGATGCATTCTCATTCCCCCAGTACACCAAAGAAGTTCAAGCGAACCTTCTCCAACAGAAAATGTATGGCTACTGTGTTCTGGGACCACAATGGAGTTCTCTTGGTGGAATTTGTGGAACGTGGCACGACCATCACTGCAGCCTCATACTGTGTGACTCATCAACGTCTACGAAGGACAATTCAGAATAAGCGGAGAGAAATGTTGTCATCAGGCATTATCTTTCTCCATGAAAATGCTCGGCCGCACATTGCAGCTGTAACAAAGAAGCTCCTGCAGCGTTTTCGTTGGGAAGTGTTTGATCACCCACCATACAGCCCGGACTTGGCTCCATCCGATTTTCACCTCTTTGCTCACATGAATCGCTGGCTAGAAGGACAACATTTTGGCACAGACATCGAGCTGCAGATCGGCGTAGAAACATGGCTGAAAACACAGGCGGCTTTGTTCTATGACGAAGATACTGGAAAGTTGGTACCACGCTACGACAAATGTCTAAATGGGAGTGGCGACTATGTAGAGAAATAACGTAACTATGTAAGCACTTGTTACAAATAAAAAATTTTTTATTTTCACTGTGGTTTAAATTTCGTGACCGATCGGACCCTGAAAAAAAACTTAACTCTCGTGTACATATATATATATATATATATAAGGGTATGTATAAAATATTTGTGACTCGTAAAAATCCAAAACAACTGGACCAATATTATTGAAATTTAGATATGCTATATCAGTTTCTCTGAAGTGATGCACGTCAAAATTTGATGAAGATTGGTTGAGTCGTTCTTCAGTTACGCGCTCCATTAAAGGCTGACAAGAGATGACCCCAAACTTCATTAAATCTTCACGCGCACAACTTCAGATAAACTAATATAGCATAGCTAAATTTCAATAATATTGATCCAGTAGTTTTGGAGTTTATCGAGTTACAAATTTTTACAATAGATTAAATTTTAATTTATAATATAAATATATATAAATAATAATTATATTTATTAGAATTTATAATTTATATCATAATAAATTACATTTTAAGTGAATGGTTCTTCTGTGTACCTCACACCTCAAAAAAAAAGTTTATGTCCCCTCGGATTTAAGTTTATGCTTAGTAGCGGATCGGGATCCGGTGGGCGGCGAAAATAAAGATAAAAAAAACCTTAATCTGAGGTTATGTTGACATATTATGGGTGATAAACGCTTATTTCGTGAGTCACAATGGTGAGCAAGTTAAAATTCATGCTTATGTGTAGGGTCTGTCTACTCATTATTTTTAGTTATTTCATCAAATTACGGTAATAATAATTTAATTCTCTTATGAACAGAAAATAAATTTTAACATTAAGTAAAAATAATTATACCTCTTAGTTTTCTCATTCAATTCATGTTTTGTATAAATCTTGAGCAAAAAAATAAACAAAAAATAAATTACAAAATAAATAATGAAAAGCCGGCCTTCTTGCGCAGAACTGCAAAAGAATTTTTTTTTAATTTTATTTTATTCTCCGACGCAATTTATCGGAATAGAAGATAAAATCAAGCTTTTCTGAAGTATTTACCTTTCTTCAAAGTATTTCAATAGACGGGAACCTATTTCATTAGTTCTTCGTTTACAAAGTCTTTCCCATACATCTTTTGGATTTATCTATCCTTTTACTTTGACTATAAGAAAATTGAATTCATTGGCTTTCAGAAAATTGAGTTGATACAACCTTGGAATATACATATTATTAAATAGGTAAATCGATTAGAAAAGGTATATGTATAGTTTTGTATTTGTCAGGTACTGTATATCTTATCGAATATTCGTTTTTACGAGTTCTTTATTTGTATATATATATATATATATATATAGAGAGAGAGAGAGAGAGAGAGAGAGAGAGAGAGACGTAATTCAGAAGGAAAAACGAAAAAATTTGGTTAACAGATTCTAAAGTTTAATATAAGGAAAAAGTTCATACAAACATATGACCAAAATCGCTTTAATATCGAATTATTGCTAGCGAAACATTTCGCACGGATTTCAATTCTCCCGTTGAAATGAGATCATACTGACATTTAAGGCTTTATATACGGTATAAACTTGACTGATGGAATTCTTATGTTTTTTGAGCTGAAAGATCGAATAAGAAGTTTTAATTCATAAATTTTTATAAAACATACTATTTTAAGTAATTTTTATGTAAAAAAATAAATAATTTTAAAATGTTCAGCATTTAAAAAAAATTAGGGTTCAAATACAGAGATCGAAGAATGATTGCTAACATTTACAGGAATCAAACAACAATAATAATTGAACATAAGAAAGAAGTCTAATAAGAAAGGGAGTCCGACAAGCATGTTACCTATCCCAGTTACTTTTTAATCTTTACATAGAACTAGCAGTTAATGATGTTAAAGAACAATTTAGATCCGCAGTAACAGTACAAGGTGAAAAGATAAAGGTGCTACGATTTGCTGATGATATAGTTAATTCCAGCTGTGAGTAAAAAAAATTTAGAAGGAACAATGAACAGCATGGATGAAGTCCTACGTAACAACTACCGTATGAAAATAAACAAGAATAAATAACGAAAGTAATGAAATGTAGTAGAAATAACGAAGATGGACAACTGAATGTTAAAATAGGAAGACAAAAGATTATGGAGGTAAAAGAATTTTGTTATTTGGGAATTAGAATTACTAAAGATGGACGAAGCAGGAGCTTCAGTCAGAAATATAATTTGTTTAAAAATCAAAAATTAATTTAAACATCAGGAAAAAATTTTCTTGAAAGTATATGTTTGGAGCGTAGCTTTATACGTAACTTGGACGATCAGAGTACCTGAGAAGAAAAAATTAGAAGCTTTTGAGATGTGGTGCTATAGTAGAATGTTAAAAATCAGATGCGTCGATAAAGTGACAAATTAAGAGGGGTGTTGCAGCAAATCGATGAAGAAAGAAGTATTTGGAAAAATAGAGTTAAAACAAGAGACAGAGTTATAGGCCACATATTAAGGCATCCTGGAATAATCCGATTTAATACTGGAGGGACAGGTAAAGGAAAGAATTGTGCAGGCAAGCAACGTTTGGAATATATAATATAAATTGTTAGGGATGTATGATGTAGGGGGTATACAGAAATGAAACAGACTAGCACTAGATAAACAGTCTTTTAGATCTGCATGAAACCACCAGCCAAATAACTGAAGACAAAAAAAAAGTAAAAAAATGCGAAAAAAGTGGTAGTCGTAAAACGTAAAAGTACCAAACAAATAAAAT